>NC_045541.1:120813431-120988431 GCF_009769535.1 Thamnophis elegans | reverse complement strand
GAGGTGTTTGAAAACAGTACATTTCAAATTGACAACATTGATCGATGTCCAGTTAGTAATTTTAAAAAACTGCAGATGCTATAAACTCTTTTTAGAGTTATTTTGTATATAAACCTACATGCCCATTTCACTATGCCCTTTCAAAACAAACAGTGGTATGTGGAGGAAGGAGGAAAAAAAGAGTAAGAACCAGCAAACCATAAAAATTAAAGACATGTAATAATAATAAGATGAATTAGTTTAGAAGCCAACATTAGTTTACACCAATTCCATTTATTTTACCTCTCCAGAGATTTCAGTTTTTGCAAAGTAGCCTTCCTTCCACCATTTTCATATATCACTTTATGCAGTTTTTATTCTTTAGAAGTTACTTTGCTTTACTAAAAATGTCATTGTTTGTTTATGTTCTTATAAATACTTCTCTTTGTTCAAACATTGTTCCTCAAACTTTTTGGGGTGCACTGAGCCTGAAGGAGGGAAAGAGAATTCTTGTCCCTCAACACTGTATTTCCCTAGATTAGATGTCTGCAAACTCTCTAGTTCATTAATTCCTTCATGAATTTTCAAATTGTTCATTGACTACCATAGATTTATTATATGAAAATAATTTAATAAATACTATTTAACTAATAGTATTACAAATCATAGTTATATCAATAAAATAATAAAGATCATGGCATAAACCACCTGTGTGGTACCAGTGATTATCAGCACAGTGGATGCTATACCAAAAGATCTTGGACAGCCCTCAGAAAATCTGCACATTTACAAAATTTCCATCTGTCAATTGCAAAAGTCCACACAGCTTAGATTCACACATATATTGTTACAATACATTGCAATGTTGTAGGTTCTTGGAAAGAACTTGATGTGTATGAAGGTCAGCACAAGTGGCAACTGTGACTTCACATTATTGTGAATGGCTAATAATAATGGCCATTTATTGTCTTCTTGGATAAGGGGGGGTCAATAATGACCATTTCAGACAACCAAGTCCAAGAGCAAGGAAATTGCTAGGATTGCAGGACATAACTGGAGACCAACAATCATTATTTTTACGTTGAATATGGAGTGACACCTATGGTTCGAAGTTATAATTGAAAAAAAATCAAGGAGAGAAGCAACTTATAACTAAGGAGAAATTTCCTGACAATTAGAACAATTAATCAGTGGAACAACTTGCCTCCAGAAATTGTCTCTTTAACACCTTAAGAAGATGTTGGATAACCATTTGTCTGAAGTGGTGTAGGGTTTCCTGCCTAAGCAGTGGGTTGGACTAGAAGAACTCCAAGGTCATTCCAACTCTGTTATTCTATTCTATTCTATTCACATTGGGTTTTTTTTATCTTCACCCCAACTATATTGTTGCAAACTTAAGACAAGGTGGAAATGGAGGGTCATACATACTTAAGAACAAAAGACTGCATAACTTTCCTTTCCACCAATGTTTCAGTAACATTTCTCAAAGTCTGCCCCAGCCAGGAAAGCAAAGCAAATGGCTATAGTAACAATTTGGGAAGGAAGTGAAGTTCCACGACCCCCTGCCACATATGCTTTTAGCTCTTAAGCAAAGATTTTCTCTATCTCTCCCCCCCCCCAATTATTATGACATTTAAAATCTTCTAAACCAGCTGCTTCCCAATTCACTGTAAATATATATGAACAGAGACATTCTGCACTAAGGTATTGAAAATAGCCTTGGGAGTCAGAGGTGATAAAGTGTTTAAGTAAAATGGGTTCTATTTTTCTACATTTATTGTTGTTGAAGTTGCCTGCCTGAGTCAAGCTCAAAGTGTTAAACCTCACATTTCAATTGTAAAAAGCTCCCGATATGTTTTCCCGCTGTTGTTCCTATCAGTCTTCTTCCTGAAGTCCTTCAGTCTAATTGATTTCATTTCCCATTATTTCACTTGCCTTGCCCCTTGTCACATCCCTGAGTGAAGGAATAATGTCATTTTACCAACAGATGGTGATGTTTATTTTAGTGTTAGTGACAGACATCTTGCTAGGCTTTTTTACAAGGGAAGTGGGTGAGAAGGAAATATTGAGTTACAACAGGCTGAGCTCCCCAGCAGCACAGAGCTAAGAGCAGATCTTTCCTTGATCCCGCCACCATCGCTGGACCTCCTGGGTGGCACACGTGTCGATGAGGAGGATGGCATCTGTCCCTGCTCACATTGCCTGAACAGAAGGAAAAGTGCAAAAGAACATTGAAAATAGCAGGAACGTACCTCTTGGGTAAGAAAGATGTAAATTTGGCACCTAAGTGTTAAAAATATGACAGAAGCAGCTCTCAATGATTACAAGTGAAGCAAAAGAATTCAGTTACCTGCCATTGAGAAAATCAGACATACATTTAGTATTTTAGGAGTCATGATGATGGTGCAGTGGTTAGAAATCAGTACTGCAGGCTAATGCTGCTGACTGCCAACAGTTCATTTCCTTCGATCCTGACTGGCTCAAGATTGACTCAGCCATCCATCCTTCCAAGGTCAGTAAAATGAGGACCATATCATTGGGGGCAATATGCTGTCTCTGTAAATCACTTAGAGAGTGCTGCAAAGCACTATGAAGTGGCATATACTGTAAGTCTAAGTGCTATTGCTATTAGTATTTTGCATTTCTGTTGAATTCACCCTGTGAATACCTTTTCAAGGGTGCCCTATCTCGCCTTGATTAGCCTGGCATTGCCAGAAGCTGGTACTTCACTGCATACACAAAGTCTGGTAATAAACAGAATATACCGGGTACCTATGGTACCTCCTTTTAAAGGAGGATAACCAGTTTGATATTGATACCCAGCTTTCCTACTGAAATTGCTCTCCAAGGATTGAGAAAAACATATCCCTACTATAAGCATATGCTACACTTTCCAGATTAAGAGCCATACTAGATTGGCTGGGGGGGGGGGGGTGGCAGTCTTTAAAGCACTGGTTGCTGGGATCAAGGCAAAACAGTGTTTATTTCACGAATGAAGGCACATATACACGTATTCTGGTGAGAGAGAGATGTTCCACAATTTTGAACTTTAGCTCCAACATGGATCTAAAACTTGGAAAACTAAACCTCTGTCCTGATGACCAACTCAGATTGGATCCCACAGTGTTGTTTTTTTTACCTGTATTTAAATAAATCCATGCTGAATCCTTTCTCTTTGTCTCTCAATTAAACTTACCACTTGGTAAAACTTTTCATAATCTTTTGGAGTGTATCCAAGGTTTATGAAATCATGCAAACCTTGACTCTCTGGCTGGCAATCTGATACCACAGAACAAAGATCCATTCTAGCTGAATCCTGGTTAACTTTGCAGGCCAATATTAAACAACAATGGATCTTTTTGTTTAAAAAATATGACCGAGCTGATCTCTATTGTTTGTCAGTGGGTACAATATACTCTTCAAATCTTTTAATAATATTTCAATATTTCTAGTATAGGAGGAGGGGGATGTTGGTATAGTTTAGATCAATAAGTGAAAAATAACATTTAGTAATAAAACTCTGGGAAATAACTGCCTCCATAATTCCCACTAGGGCAATGTTTCTCAATTTTGGCAATTTTAAGATGTGCAGATTTCAACACTCAAATTCCATACATCTTAAAGTTGCTGAGGTTGGGAAACACTGCACTAGAGCATACTAAAGACGTAGAAGGCATAATATTGTTCAAACCCGGCTGCAGAGAATGGAGACCACAGATAAACTAAAAAATACTATTTCCATAAGTAAAAAAAAGTAGGGAGTCAAAAGCAGATGTACTTACTGTATCTGAGGGTAAGTGAGTCTTTCTCAACCTTGGCAACTTTGAAGATGTTTGGAGTTCAGCTCCCAGAATTCTGGGAGCTGAAATCCACAGATCTTAAAAGTTGCCAAGGTTGAGAAACACTGAGCTAAGCAATGAGGCAAAGTAATCCGCCAGGCAAAAATCTGCAATCCATTTTCCCTTCTTGCTGCTTTAGCATGAATGTGAATGAAACGTATGAATGAAAACTTGGAGGGTGGGGAGGAAGGAGGGAAATAACAATCACTACCTGCTCAATATAGGATTAAATAGCTCAGAAAAGAATCAGAAATAAAAAATATTGCTTAGCACCCCCCCTTTTTTTAGCTTTTGCAGTACTGTTCCCATTTAGCCTCTTGTAATTTAATATGCCCACATCTCTAAAAAGCATACACAGCAGCCAGTGTCAAGTTGACATGGGCTGCAGGCCAAGTAGTGCCTGTTAAGGAATCCACTTTTTTTGGCATTTCTCAGGATCATCAGGCTATTATACCAAACCAAAGGGAATTGACCTTCTTCCCCCACCCCGTTCCCGCCCCAACTACTTCCTTTCATGTCAGCTTTATTGGGAAAGGAAATGTCTATAACAGAAGAAAAACCTCGTATCTTTGTGTCTGACCCGCAATGCCATTTTTTTTCCTTCTCACAATCCTTTAAAACCATCTTTTCTGCAAAGCCAGTCAAATTACACTTTAGCCTTCAGACCTGTAGGCATATGACGCTGTTGTAACAGGAAGAGTCATATATTCATTCTGTAATTATCTTTACCTCCATTTCCATTCTGTTTTTCTCTTGTATCCCTCCTATGAATTTGTTGACCCTCAACCCTTTAGAAAAGTGTCTATCTCCCCCTTATTTGAGTGTGTGGGTGAGGATGTGTGATGCTGCACAAACATGTACCTAATAAAGAAATGTGTGTGTGCTAAAGCATAAATATGGAGTTGCCTTTCCAAAACTAGTTTGAAATGTGTTGCTTCTATTATTTACATGTCCTATTTTTATCCCAATCATTTTCCAAGGAACTTAGAGTTTCTTGAGTTCATGATTATTTTATCTTATTATGAAGTTTATCTCCATCATAATTCTGGTTGTTTGATTAGGTTGGAGGAAAAAGTGACTTCTCTGAGATCCCTCCTGTCCCCAACTAGTCGCATGATTCTGTCGAGAATTAAATCAAGACCTCCCTGGAGTAAATACGGTGTATTTATTATTACACTACTTTAGCTTTAGAAAATAAGCTTGTTAGAGCAATGCTTTTTGCTTATAATCTTTCTCCTGCAAATAAAATTAATATACAGAAGTCAGTTGTTTGTTTAATATACTTTCCCAAGGGGAACTGCTGTTTTATTTCAGATTTCCTTAGATTTTAGGGAATGCCTGCTTTGAGATATATTCAAGGGCGCTGAATAAGATTGCGTAAAAACATACATTTAAAAGAAAGACACAGTGGTGTTTGCTGTATTCTTCCTTTTTTATTCACACATCACAATGTGATGTGTTCTCAACATAGTATAACAACCTATTTTAGAACAAAGAGAGGCATGCTTTTAATGCAAATTCATAAAATCCAGTGCCAACTATGATTACAGTGGTCAAACTGGAGAATTCATATTGCCTGAATTCATATCCTCCTGTAATGCAGATGCTGTGCTGTTATTTCAAACACCAATTGATCTAAAGCAGGGGTGCCACACTCAATTTCATTGAGGGCCGCATCAGGATTGTGTTTGACCTCAGGGGGGCAGGGGTGTGTGGCCAGTTTGGGCATGGCCAGCTTGATATCATTCATGTTGGGGTATCTGTGGTGGCCCGAGAGCTTTGCCAGCGTGGCGCTCCTGAGCTCTAAAACAAGATTTGTGTCTTTTAGCTGCACACTGTAGTACAGAAGTATTCAAAAATAGCTATGCAATCATTTTGTTCTTATTGTTAGTTGTAAAGTTGTGTACAACCCATAATGACTCCATGGACAATGTTACTCCAGACCTTCCTATCCTCTACCATCCTCTGGAGTCCATTTAAGCTCACGCCAACTGCTTCAGTGACTCCTCATTCCCCGTCGTCCCCTTCTTCTTTTGCCCACAATTTTTCCCAGCATTAGGTTCTTCTCCAGTGAGTCCTTCCTTCTCATTAGTTGGCCAAAGTATTTGCAATAACTTACTAAGAATCTAAAACTAAAAATAATTCTGAACAGATTAAAACCTTCAAGTATTTAAGAGTTATGTTTTATGCTACCAATAAATGCAGCACACATATCGAGTACAGGTAGTCCTTACTTAATGACCACAACTGGGACTGGCAATTCTGCCACTAAGTGACATTGTCATTAAATGAGTCATTGCATAACTGCAACAGATGTACAAGCTCACCTCTGCTATGGTCATTAATAGAGACATCACATGATTACAACTTACTGTATGATTTTATTGCCATCTTCTCCATTGATTCTGCCTGTCGGAAGCTTACTGTGCAGTGTGCATTTGCTGCTCATGTGACAGCAGGATGCTGCAAAGTTCATAACTGCATGCCAGTTGCTAAACACCCGAATCTCAATCAGGTGACCGTGATGATGGTTGTAAGTAGGTTTTTATGACTTTGAAAGCTTGCTAAACAGAGCAATCATTAAGCAAGGACTACCTATACATTGCCAACCTAGCAGTTCGAAAGCAAATAAAAAATGCAAGTAGAAAAATAGGAACCACCTTTGGTGGGAAGGTAACAGCGTTCTGTGCCCCTTCGGCATTTAGTCATGCCGGCCACATGACCACGGAGACGTTTTCAGACAGCGCTAGCTCTTCAGCTTTGAAAGGGAGATGAACACCGCCTCTTAGAGTCAGGAACGACTAGCACATATGTGCAAGGGGAACCTTTATCTTTACTTATACATTGTCCCAAATTCACAGAAGTCTGCAACAGCCGTGCAGTCTTTCTGTTACAGGATACCTGCTGTTCTAAAATAATTTTATCTAATTTTTGGTTGCAATCTGGGCATAGGGTTAGCTCACAGCTCAATTGGGACCATTTAGTTCCCCCTTAGAGTGCTGTCTAAATTCTTTCAGGGCTAACATTTATTCTTAATATAGTGTTGCACCATAAGGCTGCATGACCAAAATTGAAACTTGTATTTACACAAGCATCCTCTCCTATTGGCTAAGTCACTTTTTTTTCTGATTTTTTACCTCTGATTTTAACTGATGACCTTGTTTTCTTTGAAGATAGGGTGTTGCATGAGAAACTGAAATGCTGTCATTTCTCACCCAATGCAATGCTGAGGATGGAACATGAGCATGTGGTGGCAATCTTTCAACAGCATACCAAGGACCTGGAAGTCCAATCAGACTGGCTACCATATACAAATGGTATGGGTTTTTATTTATCAAATTTATTGGCCGCTCATCTTATTGCAGGGTAACCCTCGGGTGTTCGTGGGTAGCCATTTGCATTTGTTTTCAAGCCAGATAGATATTTTGGCCAAATAATAGTTTCCAAATTCAAAGCAACTTTACCCTGGCAAAATTAAATGCCTTTCCAACAGCTGTTTTTGAGGGGAAGCTATGGGGTATCCCATTTGGACTTTGCCCTATGGTAAAGAGTCCCTTTAAACAGTAAGCCATGGGACTATGTTGCTCATATTACAAACTTGTTAGGCTGCAGCTAATAGCTCCCCATTTAGTCAGATTTCCAGGCATGCCACTTCCACCCATTACAAATGTTAATGTGAATCAATGTAATTTTATTTCTCTGAATGCAACTAAATTTTGTTTTACTGTTGGCAAAATACACCAGACCTGAGAGACCGCCTCCTGCCAATTACCTCCCATAGACCGATTAGATCTCACAGGTTAGGTCTCCTCCAGATTCCATCTGCCAACCAATGTCGGCTGGCGACTCCCCGGGGGAGAGCCTTCTCTGTTGCAGCTCCAGTCCTCTGGAATGACCTCCCCATGGAGATCCAGACCCTTACTACCCTCCCGGCCTTCCGCAAAGCCACCAAGTCCTGGCTGCCCCAGCAGGCCAGGGGGCTTGTGAAATATCCAGCCCCACAGGAACTGTGAATGTTGCATATTTTAAAGTGTTGTTTTGTTTATTTATTCCCTTCCCTTGTTTATTGTAAGCCGCCCGGAGTCCTTCGGGAGTGGGCGGCATACAAGACCAATAAACAACTCAAACTCACCATATTTTCATTGTTTTTATGTTTTTTTTTAATTTGCTATCTCAGAATTTGATTCTTTGTTCTATCTTCGAGTCAAAACTATGAAGTTTTGTAACAAAGTGTACTTCTTGTACTACCTCATGCCATCACTCTGCTAAACACATAATTCCTATAGCCCTGTCTTATGCCTAAGGATATCTAACCATATATAGGATTATATTGCTATTATTCCTTCCCATCTTTCCTATTACCACTCTTACTGGTATCTTATGACTATCACTTTGTTGGTTGTATTTCAGGATTTATCACTTTGTTGTTTGTATATATACACCGAGAGCTTATGCATCAGAGACAAATTCCTTGTCTGTCCAATCACACTTGCTCAATAAACAATTCTATTCTACTCTATTGGTCACCACAATGTAAAACAGATGTGGAGACAGAGAACAGCAACAGATGACTATGGGACTGGAGGCTAAAATATATAAAGAACAGTTGCTGGAATTGGGTATGTCTAGTTTAATGAAAAGAAGAATTAGGAGCAGCGGTGGGTTGCAGGCGGTACGCCCAGGTACAGGTGTACCGGATCCTGCCCGGAGCACCGGGTACTGTTCCTGTACAGTGTTCTGGAGGGTCCACCTGCCCACCCGCGCTCCTTACCTGGTTTTAAGCTTTTAGCACTTCCACGCATGTGCATGGCGCTTACGACACCTGCGCAGTGCTCCACCAAAAAGCTGGAGTGCCGCGGAGGTTTGCGGAAGTGTCATTTGATGCTACAATGCATGCATGCACTGCACACGTGTGTGCATGTGTGCGCACGTGCCATGCGTGTGCATGTGGGTGGCTCCAGGCCGCTCCAACCGTATTGGTTGGAACGGAATCCAGAAACCCCCCCCACTGATTAGGAGTGACATGATAGCAGTCTTCCCATATTTCAGGGGTTGCCACAAAGAAGAGGGAGTCCAAAGCACCTGAGGGCAGGGCAAGAAGCAATGGATGGAAACTAATCAAGGAGGGAAGGAACCTTGAACAAGAAATTTCCTGACAGGTAGAACAGTTAATCTGTGGGACAACTTGCCTCCAGAAGTTGTGAATTCTCCAACCCCGGAGGTTTTTAAGAAGAGATTACACAATCATTTGTCTGAAATGGTATAGGGTTTTCTGCATGAGCAGGGGATTGGACTAGAAAATCCCCAAGGTCCCTTTCAACTCTGCTATTCTATTCTATTCTATTCTATTCTATTCTATTCTGTTCTGTTCTATTCTGTTCTACATTACTTCTACTATATCCAAGAAACCCTGCATGCTTTCCATGCCAACCACGTCCAGATGCTTTTTAAAACTTTGTTTGATTAACAGCATCTAGCCACAAGTTGTTGTGCACCATACAAGAGCAGATATGATAATAGTAAAAGCAAGATAGAAAGAATACTGTGCACAATAAATATTTGAGACCAATATATAAGTTAAGGAGAAATGTTTCTTTTAGATCTTCTCATCCTTGATTTTCCTCCCAACAAAATAAGCAGAGGCACAAAAGAAGAAATGTTCAAGCTAGTTTATCTCAAGCTTGATCTAGACATTTGATTGGAAATCCTTCCCGGAAGACAAGCAGCCTAGAAATAGGATCTTCACCCATGCTCAGATGTCTGGCAAACGCTTTTGTGCAGCTGTACTAAATTATTCACCACCTTCATTAGAAGGTTTCTATATTTAATCCCTTATTTGATGAGTGGCCCAATAGGTTAAAAAGCTATGGAACATTGTGTTGAGATGTTTAGACTTGTTTGAACAGGTCATAGACCAGGAGGTGGAAATATCACACAGGTTCTATTCAAAGAAGAAAGGTAGTGTTTTACTGTGCTCTATTTTCCGAATGACAATAAATCTGCAAATGATACAAAATTGAAGTAGCTGTTTCAATCACCTTTCTGTGTTTAAGCTTGTCGCCTCCGCAATTTAGTGGCAGAGGTGGGTAGTTTCAAAGTAATAATTAAAAGACAAAAAATGCAATATGCAGTAAAGAAAATCACCCTTGCCCAAACATTATTTCTATCTATATGGCTGATCTGCTATATAGGAGAACCATCCTTAATGTTTGCGTTTGTCTACTTGTGTATATATATATATATGTATCCACAATAAGTATAAGGGGAAAATACTATTTTTTTAAAAAAATAAAGCTGAATAAATAAATATGCTCAAATAGCTGCTTTTTTTCATTACGATTTCTACTATTGCTAAGAGTCTTATTATTATTATATACATTTTAAAAACATAATCACTAGGCATGTAAGTGGAAACAAATCTGTTTCCTGGAGAAACCAGCAAATGTTTCAGGCATGTAGCATAATTTCTTTTATTTTGCAAGTATTCGTTAATGCTTTGATCCCCCCCTTAGAGCACCGTTCTCAATGTGCTCGCCCTTGTTTAAACATATTTCAATGAAGCTGGTGAGTTTAACTTTTCTGATTTCCCCATCCAGAAAATGCCCTGTTATTCTGTGTACTGTTATTCTGTAAATGTTTCCATGCTGTCATACTTGCCAGACTTTAGAGCCCTGAATCTGCCTTTGGTCACACTATTTGCTCCTCTATGGTCACCTCTGAGAAGATTAACCCTTTCATTAAGAAACCTTAGCCAGGGTCAAACTACCGCCTGGCTCTCGGCTCTAACACCGCTTTGATCTCCCAGCTACGGAGAAATTATTAGCAAATTCTAAGCCTTCCCATGTGATTTGTTTTTGTAAATTTGTAGAAATTATTCCTAATCCTATTACGTGGCCTAGGGCAAACCTGCATTAAATATACGAGCCTTTTTGTTATGTGGCAGATGGATAATAAAGGAATGCTGAATGCAGCCCCATTCCAAGTTATGGGAATCTGGGCACTTCATCAGCATTCACTTAATCCTCTGCCATGGCCTGTGCCTTTGATGAATACTCTCATTTATGACCATTGATGCCACTCACTTAATTTCAGAGCAGAAAAATAATACCTTAAGTGTTAATGTGAATATCTGAGTGTAGGCCTCTCCAGTGAATAATTGTAACATTATCAAGGGAACATCTTCTTATACATTATTCACTTGTATAGAGACCACATTAACCCAAGAGGGAGCAACACGGAAGGAGCGAGAAAAAGCAGAGGAGGGAGGGAGAGAGAGAGAGAGGGAGAGAGAGAGAGAGAAGGAAACTTGCAATTTTGTATCTTCCATCCTCTTTGGAAAGTAGACACCGTGCAGACAAAAGTCAGTGTCTTAACCCAAATTCTAGCTGACAGCGCGTATCAGCCCTCACTATATTTTGCTCATTGTGGTGCCAATCTTCTGCTTCACCAATGACATTTTTTCAAAGAAAGAGTGGATTTCCTAGAGACTCTACCCCATGCAACTTCCATCACTTATTATTGAATAGGAAAATGTATCCCTCCATTCTCTTTTCATGCTGTTGCCAGGCAGGACGTCTGTAAGTTTAGGATGAAAATTAAGACAGCACACACTGGGCTTCTTACCTTTTATTTAATTTATTAAAAGTCCTTTACTTTACTTTTCTGACAAGTTCACTGGTGAAATTTCTTTAACTTTTTAAGTTAAAAAAGTAAAACCCTGAAATCTCTAACTATCCTTTTCATAATGACAGCAAGGCAGGACAATGACAGCAAAATGTGGTCATTGCCCTCATATGCTTTAAGGTAAATCTTGTTTCAATAAGTCCCGTGATCAAATATATCTTTTTTTTAAAAAAAAAACTCTGTTACAATATAAATTAATTTTGTTGCCCAAAATGATTATTGTAAACATTACCTACTCCTACTTTTCTACTTTGTTCAATATGTTGCATTAAATTCAGAAATCCCTAGGAAACCATTTTCCTCTAAATTTTAGTACATGCCCAAAACAATCTAGAGATAAATGGATAGCTGTGTTATAATTTCAGTAAAGAGGAGCAAACACATGAGTATTTCCCAGAAAGTGTTTTAAAACCCTTTCTAGTTAATTCAATGTTTAAACATTTTAATCAATACTATAATGGAGGTAGCAGCACCTGGTTGACTTTGGAAGCTAAGTGAGGTTACTTAGATTACTATTTGGATGGGAGATCATTTAGAATCCCATGGCTGTAAACTGCCCTCTGGAGTATTAAGAGCCTTGCAAACAAGGCAATAGCAAATCACTTCTATATCAATGCTAAAAATAAACCTGCTTCACTGAACCCATGAAGTCACCAGCAGTTGATGTCAACTCAAAGAATACCTTACCATTAATTTAACCAACAATTTGCATCTGTTTTGTTCAACTTTAATAGAAACAAAATAAAGGTGTTGGTGGGAAACCTAGAAAAACTGTGTCTCTGACCTAATTTCATTTTCCTTAACGAGGTAGATAGAAAAAGAAATGAAGAAAAGCTGTTCCTTCTCTGCTAAAAAAAATAACCTTAAAAAACTCTAAATGGTAGGAATGCACAGTGGTTTGACCCCAAATATCAATTATTAGGACCAATTTGTAATGTAAAATATTCAGTATTCCCAGCAAACAGTATACCCATTGTAGTCTGAATGCAAAAGATACCAAATCTAAGTCTCATAATAAGTGCTTAATATTTGTCTGTTGAGCTTATTGGAGGTTAATCTTTAAGGCCGCTGAAAAGCCAAAGATATTTTAAAATGATAAATTCTTATTTGAGTAGGTGACTTTCAAATTTTAAGCTGCAAATTGGTACCCATGGAGTAACCATCTTTACCCATCTTATTTTGAGGGAGATTACATTGCCTACCATCATTACTATATATTGACTATTAACATAAAAAATACAAAAGGTAAATGTAAAGGTTCCCCTCACACATATGTGCTAGTTGTTCCCAACTCTAGGGGGCTGTGCTCATCTCCGTTTCAAAGCCGAAGAGCCAGCACTGTCTGAAGACGTCTCCATGGTTATGTGGCCAGCATGACTAAATGCCGAAGGTGCATGGAACACTGTTACTATCTCACCAAAGGTGGTTCTTATTTTTCTACTTGCATTTTTACATGCTTTCAAACTGCTAGGTTGGCAGAAACCAGGACAAAAAATGGAAGCTCACTTATTTATGCGGCGCTAAGGATTTGAACAGTCGAACTGCCGACCTTTCTGATCGACATGCTCAGCATCTTAGCCACTGAGCCACTGCATCCCGGAGTAAAAGATACAATACTGATGGTTAAAGATAGCGTATATTTTCTTATGACCACAAATATTAAAGAAATGGACACTGGTATGAATATATTTTTAAAGATATTTGGGGGGTTATTGCCAAGTTGTTTTGATGCACCAGTTTAATACCAGTACTAGTTCACTTGAATATCTCCTTTTATCTCTTGAATCATTTGAAAAATTGAGAACAAATAAGAATTTTAAAACCTTCTTATTTTCATAGCTGTTTTTAAAACTATGCTATTAAAAGGAAGGTATGGTTTGTCAAAATTGTTTGTTTTAGACATTTATATCCATGGAAAATCATGCATGGCCTCTAAATAAAATTATTTTATTTCCTTTATATTTCAGTAAATATTAAAAATACAGTAATAAAGTATAAATTATCTGGATGTGTATTTAATTATGTTCTCTTTTTACCATATTAACATATTACAAATTGATGCATATTGGTCAGTCTCAGTTGGAGGCATTGGGGCCAAAAAGCTGCATTGTGATGTTGCACCACAAACTCATTTTGTAGATACTGTATGTGTGATACTCTGAAACACAGGCAAAAGGAGTGGAATCTACAGAGTGCTGTAAACTCTGCTTTCATCATTTGACTTACCTTGATCCTCCTGGAGATGCCTCTTCACTTTCAGAGCCCTTGGTATTCTGAAAAGAGAAGTATTTTGTGATCTTCAGAAGAACTCACAAGAGTTTTATCCTCCTTAGTTTCATTTGCAGTGACCTATTGTAAAGCATTGAACAACTATAGAGCAGATAAGGAGTAAACCTTCCTTCATTGAAGGGGCATCTGTGGGAAGCAGGTCAAAAATGTCATGACATTTTTGTCAGATGACAGATGACACTGCACAATTGAAGCCTTGTGCCTTTTTTCACGCATCATGCATGCAACACACACATGTATATTAAAAAAAAACAAGTGGAGCTTTGATCAGACAGACCAGGGGTGGGTTCCTCCCAGTTCGCACCGGTTCTTGCGATCCGGTTTGTCAGTGAACCTGGAAGTAATTAACTTCCGGGTTCCTAGCTCCTAGCCCCTGTCGCTGGGTGCCTGCAGGGTTTTTCTTTTTAAAAAAGCCTCTCCGGAGGGGAAGCCCTGTCAAAGCGCACCTTTCCCGCCTTGGCGGCTGCAGGGACCACCCCCCCCCACTTTATCTTCCTCCTCCTCCTCCTCCCCTTCTGCCCTGAGCAGCAGCAACGGCAGCCGAGCCGGGAAAGGGGCGCTTTGGCAGGGCTGTGGAAGCTCTGTCAAAGCGCACCTTTCCCGCCTTGGCGGCTGCAGGAACCACCCCACCACTTTATCTTCCTTCTCCTCCTCCTCCCCTTCTGCCCTGAGCAGCGGCAGCGGCAGCCGAGCCGGGAAAGGGGCGCTTTGGCAGGGCTGTGGAAGCCCTGTCAAAGCGCACCTTTCCCGCCTTGGCGGCTGCAGGGACCACCCCGCCACTTTATCTTCCTTCTCCTCCTCCTCCCCTTTTGCCGTGAGCAGCGGCAGCGGCAGCCGAGCCGGGAAAGGGGCGCTTTGGCAGGGCTGTGGAAGCCCTGTGAAAGCGCACCTTTCCCGCCTTGGCGGCTGCAGGCACCACCCCGCCGCTTTATCTTCCTTCTCCTCCTCCTCCCCTTCTGCCCTGAGCAGCAGCAACGGCAGCTGAGCCGGGAAAGGGGCGCTTTGGCAGGGCTGTGGAAGCTCTGTCAAAGCACACCTTTCCCGCCTTGGCGGCTGCAGGGACCACCCTGCCGCTTTATCTTCCTCCTCCTCCTCCTCCCCTTCTGCGCTGAGCAGCAGCAATGGCAGCCGAGCCGGGAAAGGGGCGCTTTGGCAGGGCTTCCGCCGCGCCCCCAAGGACCGCTGACCTCGCGCCACTGCTTCTTCTTCTTCCCCGGCCTTCCCAGTTAGCTTGCTTGAAGCTCCGAGGAGGCGGGAGGAGGGTCGCAGGAGTGGAAGTGGTGGGAGGTCTCCCCGGCTGGGAAGAGCTGAGAGGCTGCCGGCCCCTTTCGCAGGAAAGTTAACTTTTCTTGGCGAAATCCTCCCCCCCCCCCGCGTGGGTGAGTGGTCGGCTGTCCTCTTCCCATAAGCCGCCCGGAGTTACCTGTGTGTGAGGTGGGCTGCCCTATGCATTTGTGTGTGTGCGCTGGAAAGAGAGTGAAAAAGAGAGGGAGAAATAATTATATTAATTAGATAGATCAGTCTTTCTCCACCTTGGAGACTTGAAAGTGTGTGGACTTCAACTCCCAGAAAGGGAGTTGGGAGAAAGGGAGAAAGGAGGAGAGAATGAAAGGAAGATGGGGGAAAGAAGAAAGAGGTAAGGAGAGGAGGATGGAAAGGAGAGAAAGAGGGGGAGAGAGGGTAGAAAGGGGAAGAGGAAGAGCAGGAGTAGGAGAAAGGTAAGGGAAGAAGGAAGGGGAAGGAAAGCAGGAAGGAAGAAAGTAGAGAAGGGAGGAAGGGAGAAAAGAAAGGGAAAATAAGGTGGTGTTATAACAGGAGGAAGGGGTGGTAAACAAAGCAACCCAAACTGTATATTATAACCTATTAAATGAAATAATAAATGTATAAGAATGATAAATGTTAAAACACTTGTAACCAAACGACATGCTATATGTGATGATGGGTTTTTTTCTTTTTGTTTTGTTTTGTTTTTATTGTTGTGGGTATGTGTCGTCTATGTAACAAAAAATAAATAAATAAATTATTTTTATAAAAAGGTGGAGAAACACTGAGATAGATGATAATGAGATGAGGGAGGGGGAGGGAGAGAGAGAGAGAGACCATAACTAGATAGACAGATAGGCAGGCAGATAGACGGATGGATAGAGAGAAAGAGAGAGAGATAGGTAGGCAAGCAGATAGATGGATGGAGAAAGAGAGGGGGAAAGAGGGAGAGGGATACCATAACTAGATAGGCAGGCAGATAGACAGACAGATGGATGGATGGATAGAGAGAGAGAGGATGTATATAATTAAGGTGACCAGACGTCCCTAGCGAGGTCGCAGGCTGGCAGTAACTGCCGCGGCCTAGCTCCCCCCCCCCCCGGTCAATGGTGTCCCTCTTTACCAATCTGAAAATCTGGTCACCTTACTTGTTTAGGTAATTCTGAGGTGGTTGATGGTTCTGTGAGTGCCTGTCCTTTATAATTTTCCACATTGCCTTGATGGTTTTTATTCCAGTGACTTTGTCTTTCCTGTTCTTAGGCTTAGGAAAAAAAACCTGGTTTCATTGGCAGTCTTTTTTTTTGGGGGGGGGGATTTTTATTTTTTTGGTGTTTTCTTAGCACTGTCATAGTTTGTGGGTGTGGGTGGGTGTGTAATGTCCCACAGTTATCTATGCATTAATAATGATCTAGTAATATTAATAATATCTAGTAATTAGTAATATCTAGTAATAACATCGTCTTGGCCACTCCCACCAGGTCACATGGGTGGCAGGCCACTCCCATCCAGTCACATGGGTGGCAATCCACTCCCATCCGGTCACATGGGCAGCAAGCCACTCCCACAAAGGAGGCCACGCCCGCAGAGTAGGTTCGAACAATTTTTGAAACCCACCCCTGAGACAGACCATCTTGATTTTTTACTGTTCTTCCCAGATATCCTGGCCATAAGACTATAAATATCATAACATGGGAGCATTTAGGTTCCTATGGTAAAAATATTTTATTTCAGTACTAAATAAAGAAGAACCACTGCTAAGAACCACTCTAAGAGCCATGGTGGCGCAATGGCTTGAATGCAGTATTGCAGGCTATGTCTGCTGACTGCCGGCTGCCAGCAAAGGAAGTTCAATTCTCATCAGCTCAAGGTTGACTCAGCCTTCCATCCTTCTGAGGTTGGTTAAATGAGGACCCAGATTGTTGGGCACAATATGCTGACTCTGTAAACTGCTTAGAGACGGCTGTAAAGCACTCTGAAATGGTATATAAGTCTAAGTGCTATTGCTATTAAGCATTTTGCTTTCTGTGATACTGCAATATGTGGCCTTTATTAATCATGTTAATCTGCTAAAATATGCTACTAAATTATGAACCTTACTTTCAAAATATTTATTTTACAAATAGCTGATGAGCCATAAAAATATACAATGCAATATCAGTCCAGCTTCTACTGATTTTACTTAAATATGTATGTGTTTATTTATGTATATATTAAGCAATATATTTATTTAAGAAGTCTCTGAGTATATTTCAGGAATGTACCCAGCTATATACCCTAAGAACTTGCTATCATATTTAAAAAGTTCAAAAATACAGCTGTTTTAAAGTACATGGTTAGAAATTATTTCAATTATTATTTCTCCTCACTGTCATTGGGAAGAAGAGTGCTGGCTCAAATCTACCTGTGAAGATTTTCCTCTGAGGGTTAAAGTTATGCTTGTTTAAAACCAGTGCAATGAAGAATTCCTTCAAAGTAGATAAAGTTATGCCAGGTCCTTACCATAATAATTGAGGAGAATGGAAATTGATGACTGTCTTCAGCCTGATACAATCTGTCATTTTAGAATCCCTTATTTGCATTTAATTAAAAGCCTAGCTTCAGTGTAGCCTTTCAAAAACTTTGGGGACAGAGAAAGTAACATCCATTCAAGGCGTATATAGATAAGACTTTATTTGTATAGAATTTCTCACTTCCCAATCCTCATTGTAGGTTTGGCAATGTAGCAAGGTATTTCAGTTGAATCTTTTTGTAACTTGGTGATCTAGCTATTCAGGTCATCAGAAGTAAAATTATCAATGGATTTGTGTGTGTGTTTCCTTGAAATATGCTATCAGTTTCTAAGAAGTATCTGTTATCAAGCACAAAAAATGCTATAGGTTTGTATAAGTTGCAACATAAATGATTTCTTGAAGCCTATACACAAGAATCTGGTCAACTCACAGTCAGCACTAAACTGGCACTAGATAAGGGTCAACGGAATTCATGGAGGGGGCTGGAGTTGAATTTCTTGAGGCAATGCAAGGACTCTAAAGTGATGACGCATTTAACTCTGCCCCTCCTAGCTCTGCTTGTGCTTCTCCTATGTCAGATGGGGTCTTGGGAAGAGCTTACCTTTGCCTAAGTATAAATGGGAGAAGGCTATTTTTTTTGTAGATATCCAGAAGAAAACCAATTGCACTCAGTATCAGAGTTCCAAAATCCTGGGAATTCCCTGGCAAACAGAACTCATCTCTAGTCATATAAATAGAATCCAATGATAGTTTCAGGTCTTTCTCCTTCCAAATATCCTTTACTCTTCTCATTCTCAATCTTGCCTTCCTGAAAAGGGTTTTAACATATCCAACCACACTATTCAATTTTCACAGGACATTCCATCTATATAGTTTTGGGTTTAAAAAAACCAAATATAAAATAAATTTTTACTTCATTTGTCTTTTGTCTTAAAAAGACTGCATATTTTCCTCCAGCTCAGCTTCAGTGGGAAAACTCTAAACGTTGATTTATTGCAAGCTACTGTGAAATTTCTTAGAGAAAAGGTCTTATTGTCTCAACATTTTTTGAAACATTTTCAAAAAAAAGTATGCTGTTAAAAGCAAAAGCTTAAGATAGCCAACAATTGTTGTGTGTGACATGGAGTGGTCCCGGAATACATGCACAAACATGCCAAAAATTATGAGGTAGTACCAGGATTAAATGACATGCTCGCAGAATTAATAGTGGAAAAAATGACTGAAGCTACCTTCAGTGGTTCAGATCACGAGGAATGAACCTTTCACATATTCAGGTTTGATGTGATTACATTATTGCTATGCTTGAATTGAGCATGTCTGATATACGATTATAACAAAATACGTGTAACAATAAATATCCCATCCTTTTTCACTGTTCAGTAGCAGCTTCCTTTGCTCCCTCCCACCCTGTTAACAGCACAAGGTATAATCTTCCAAGGGTTGACTGTAAATAATCCAGTTAAGAGCCAGGCTACTGTTACATTTACAAGTAGGGAAAGCTGTAAAGATTTTCGTAAGATTCTGACTTAAAGTACTTCCTTATGCTCCACTCAAACCGTTGTTCTTGATCTTAAAAGATGATAGGCATTCACTTTCTGAGTATTTGATAAAGAAACAATACTTGATGCTTATTTATGAAAAGTCTATTACATTGTCTACACCCTTCGCTCTTAAAATATGATGCTCGAAACGACTCTGTATTTTAATCCCATTTAGATTTACAAAACTATACAATATCTAGGAGATCAAAAATGGTCCCTTTATCATGGGCTGGTTCTAAAATAAGCAATGCCTCATGTGAAGAACGGCTTCAATATTCCATTCACAAATAAATGCATACAGTACTTCTCTTTTAAAAATTATTGATAGGATGAAAAGAGTATTTATATTTAGAGTACACACAATTCTTGGCAAATCTGCCCCAAAGGGAAACTGAAACTTTTTTTATTTAGAAAGAATGGTATCAAATGGGAAATTGTAAAAAAAAAAAGAAAATAGTATAAAAAGAACAAAAATACTATAAGGCGGATAAAAAAAATAATGATTTTTATAGAGTGTCTAAATCATCTAAAACCACATGGGAAAGGACAAGTTTTTTTTAAAGCCAGTGCTTATTTAAACCTAACTCACTGCAAAGCCAGATTGCATAATGTATAAATTAATAAATGCTGAATCACAAACTTAGGAGTAGTTTGTAGTCCAACCCTAAGCAGCGGGTTGGACTACAAGACCTCCAAGGTCCCTTCCAATCCTGTTATTCTGTTAATCTGGGTAAAGGAGATGTAACTTTCCTAAGATATTTATTTCCATGATTCCAGGTACATTTTTATCATTTCCCATGCTAACCCAAAACACGATAAAAAGGCTTCTAGGTCCAACATATTCCACCACATCAATATCAAAGGAATATCATCATCGTTCTTGATAATCAATTTTAAATGAGCCGTAGTCAGCAAGGAGGCCATTTGAATTTTGCCAGGAAGGTGAGACATGTCCACTAACTGACTTAATTTATGTAAAAATATAAAAGTAACATTTTATCAAGGAATAAAATGATTCCTGTATCAAGGCAAAGGAGACAGTTGCAGTTTCACCCTTTAATAAAACTTCAAGACGTAGTACGAGTGAAAGATTTGCCCAGGTAATAACACCGACTACTATATTTAATGTCTATATAATTCTAACCGACTAAATTAAGGAAACCAAAATTATACAGTAAGGCAATATAAAGTATTTGTCTTGTGCTTACATTAAATGTTCCACCTTTGTGCATATGTTAGGGAAGACTTCTCCAATTTCTAGCACAACTCCACAGATGTTCTATCACATCACAGCAGGATTCTCTAATTTGGTCTTCGGTCTTCTGATCTTCCTTCAAGAACATATTTGAAAAGATTGTACTCTTCATGCCTTTTACTTTGAGAAGCAAATCCCTTAAATGTAACCACTTCCCTTGTATATTGCACAGCTAATTCTACTGAGAACCTCACACATGGCATCCTTGGATAACTTCATGAAGATTTTTCTCCCATATTACATGCTTAGTTATCATTATAGCTTGCAGACTTCATAATTTGAAGTTAAAACTTCAAAATAGATGTCCTTCCTACCAGTATTGTAGATTTTACTTTAAAGCACATAACTTTTTTTTATGGTAGCAGTCATAAGGGTTAGCCTGGTGTACTTCTAAATCAAAAAAACTATTTAAAATATATGTGATCAATTGCAACAACAACAAAAATAACAACAAAAGGCATTTGTTTAATATCTGAATGGAATAGGGACCTCAATTGCAGTCCAAAGTATTTAAATAAGCTATTACAAAGGAGTGCTAAAAGCCATTATATTGCATGATTTCCTGTGAATAATAGAACTGCTTTCTACCAGGTATTTTTACTTTAATGTTGGAGAGAGATTGTGTTCAGCCACTGCATCCTTTCAAACCACCACTACTGGTATTGTTATAACTTTTTCTCTAAAAGAAGATAGTATGAATATATTAAAAATAGACGCTGCAACTTAGGAAGAAGCAGAGCTTTAAACCTCTTATGCATTAGTCTCCATCTGCTGCCAGCATGTCACTTAAGCCATGACATCCGTGTAGAATTACAGCATTGTGATGCAGAAAATGCCTGTCACACACAAACAACATTATAGCACTCTTTTAGTATAATACTGTATGTCTATAGCATGCGATAGTTCTAATGACGTACACTGTTTTTAAAGTTGCTCAAGGAAGTTTTTAAGAGGAAAAAAATGCATTTATCATATGCATCGTGATTACAGTATGGCTCCTAATGTGCCCCCCCCCCCACTGTGATTTTAAGGAAAAAGGATTTTATCCCTACATTCTTGGCCATGATCTTCCCAGTAACAAGTCAGCCATAATAGTTCCCTTTGGGATGAGAAGAGCAGACTGTTCCTTTCAATTCTGTCTGAACTTGCTTACTGTGGTACAAGCTGTTCCATAATAAGAAGTTAAAAACTAGAGTCTGGAATAAATACTTAAATTCATTACATGTTTACATTAAATCCAATCTTAATCATTTCTTTCTCAAGCACAGAAGCCTGGTTTCCAGAAAGGAAGCGGCAATCATGTAAGGTCCAAAGCATTTCTTCCTGATCATTTTGACTGACATGATAGATTTCTGATGACGGGGTGACCTGCTAATCTGTAGGACTTGGTGAGAATTACGCATAGCAATTTATACAATCTCTGGCTTGTACAGAAATAAGCCATATCAGTACATAGTTTATGACTTGGATTTATCTCCAGTTGCACATAGGCATTGGTATCATCCACAGGGATTACATTTTAAAATTTAAAATAAATATTCCTATCAAAATATTACTTAAGAGATCTCACTAATATTTTTGCATTTTTTACTATTGTAAGAGGAAATACAGAAATATTGTCAGTATCTCATAGTAGGAATATTTTTGCAGGTGGAATTTCTCTTCTAAAGTACAATCACTAAAACACTGGTTACTTGTTTGTCTTCCGTATTTAGTTTAGCCATCTATTTCCTTTAATGCACTGTTTTCTTCTGTGCATTTATGTATACAATATTTATTGCCCACACCTATGCTAATGGAATTTATGAACCTTATGGAGACAGATGGAATTATCATTATTTTTTTCTACATTGTCACACATTTTTATTAAATAAACATGTAAGGTTGAAGAAATGATGAGAAGGCAACTAATAGCAGAAGGATATAGTTGTCAATGGTTTTCCCATTTACAGTTGTCAGAAGGATTCAAAATGTATAAAAAGACTTAGAGAAAAATAAGACAGAATTTGAAGTATAATTGTGCACGATGATGAACATGTAATTGCTAAAATGTATAAACTTTTGTTGAAATTGGAAATAGATTAAAGAGTGTATGATAAAGTAGGCTAAGAATTTTGGTTATAATATGCATTAATTAATTAATGAAAAATATGTGGTTAAAAGTGTTAACATTTAGATTATGTTAACAGCTTAAAAGAGTTTTTTTTAATTAAAAAAAATGATGTATCATTGGTACATGACACAAAAGAAGTTACCTAGAAAGTATAAAGGAATTTCAAATGTATGTTGGAAACAGTGGTGGGTTTCCATTTTTTTTTACTACCAGTTTGCTCGTGCACATGTGACACTTCTGAGCATGCACAGAAGCATCCGGGCAGGTGGGCAGAGCCTCCCACCACCGCTACTCCCAGTTCGCCCAATCTAGGTAGAACCAGGAGCAACCCACCTCTGGTTGGAAACAGGAACAAGATGAAGGAACATTCTATCATGCTTGGCGGACATGGACTCATAGTCCATGGAAATGAACTCAAATATTTACATTGATATAGACGATATTAAAGATTAATATTCAGCTGAAGCCTATTCAATTGAAAATTCATTCAGAATATTCCACATGATTAATTTAACAGAAAAATGTCATGAAAGATTATTTCAATATATAATTACCGTGGCAAAATGCACACAAAGATAGGAAGGTTCATCACTAGCCACAATGGAGGAATGATTGATGAAATTGGCAGATCTTATGAGCTGAATTGATTCTTTGATTAGAGAAAAGACATTGCTTACATTTGTTGGTAATTGGAAATCTCTTATGGACTTTATGTGTAAAAATGAAAAAATAGATATTGTGTTTTTTGTATATATAGAATAGATTGTAGAAAGAATAGAATTATGATGTAACTTTAGAGAGGTTAAAATATAATTATACTTATAAGTGCTGTGAAGCCATTTCTTTATTCCTTTATATCTTTCTGTGTTTGCTCTTTATTTCTACTTTCTTTTCTTGTTGCCCTTCTACCTTTTTCTGTTGTTTTTGTTTTCTACTTTTTCAGTTCCCTTTTAGTTTGTACTTATTATTCTTAAAACTTTTAATGAAAATTATAAACAATAAATGGTAAACCATACATAATCTTCAGGCATGGGTGCACTCTTTTATGAGAAAAACATATTTCTGCCATTACAAATAAAAAATGGAAGAGGACCACACTTTTGGCTTTTTATTTATTTATTTATTTATTTATGAGATTCATAATAGTATAGAGGAGTTTCTTAGTATTAAATGTATTATGAGCAAGTGTAATTGGATCTCTGCTAAAGTAATGCAGTGCAATACTACTATGAATCAAATCTAATATTTTACTCTGAATGAGATTACCACCTGGATAAAACAAAGTCAAAAATAAATAAACATAAATAAACAACTAAGCTAGGAACAGCCATGAAGGCATACACTCTATATTATTTACACTTAATGGGCTAACAATGAGAACTAAGAGTGCCTTAAGTTCATGAAATTAGATCTTTTCATCCATGTCACACTGCATAGTTAGCTTTCCCAGATCATTTTAACACATATCCCTGTCTAGCTGAGAACAACTGAACATTTCTACTGTTCCACATAGATCAATCAATAGATGACTGGTGGTAAGAATCATACTCTTGCTTCTCATATTATATCTGCTGTAAAAATGTGAAAAGATGACCCCAAAGCCAAATCGCAGTACAGACATTTTCCAAATACGTAGTTTAACACAGTGGTCAAGGATTGATCCTTCATTCTGAAGTAGTCTCATCCCATTCAGACCAATGCTTCATAGTAATCTTTCAGAGAAGTGCTTCATTAAGGCAGCTGTCTGCTGTTTTTTTTTATACATCAGCTTCAACACGGAGACTATCAGAGAAATTGTTGTCATTTAAAGGACTTGTTTTCCCATCACCCAACCTTACTGCCGTCTTTGTTGAACCAGGTGGGATGTTGAAATGCATAAGAGGCTTTTAAGACAAATGTACAGTTCTCAACACACCTGGTTATATTTACACAGAAAATCTCTCATTTGCCTGCAGACAACTAGAATGATCCAAAGCAGCCTTAATTTATCTGTTAAGGTGCAGTAGGCCCCTATTTAAGAGTCATCAGCAATAAAGGAAAATATACCGAATTATTTCAAGTGCACGCTAATCATTTAATGTAATAAATGAAGCAACTCTAATTATCTCCAGAGGAAATGATTTCACAGTGAAACAATGGGAACCGAGGTTGCTTCAGAAACAGTAGTTACAGTCTGAAATTTTACTCATCTGAATGTTGAGGTTATTTCACATTAAATTAAAAAATACGACATTTAAGTTTCCTGTTATTCAACTAAGACTACAGGGTAGAATGTGAGTAATCCACCACAAAAACATATGTTTTCTCCCAGTTCAGTAACACAGTCAAACACAGTTTTCAAAACAGTAACAACTAAATTGAAAAACAAATCTTCCAAAACAACAGGTTTTTATTTTATTTTGAAAAGGTTTTAAAAAGCATTAGACAATTATTCTTCTATTTGAAACATCCAATTTACCAGTGACTTACATTTACATTTTCTTTCCCCCAAGTCTCTTTCGGAAAGGCATGCAAACACACCATTTTGTTCACACTCCACTCAGAAAGAAACAGAGAGAAATTTATCGAAAATGTGAACATAATTCTTGGAAATAAAGAGGAGCAATGCCCAAACTTTCAAGCACTAGCACCAGTTTCATAGAAGGGGGTTTAAGTGATTCATCCTCTAAATGAATTGATTTGACTGTGAGTTACAATGTTTGGTTAAATTATGTACTTCTTTATTTTCCTTGATGAAGCAGACAAAATAAGCAGCATTTTCTATGCCATTGAAAAACATGTCCCTATTTGTACCAGAATTTCCCGTGTCAGAGCACACAATTTCTTCATATTGGACAGAGGGCAATGTGATCTATTTTCTCCTTAATTGATTTTGAATCTGAAATTAAAAGACAGGTTGGAATTAATCCTACCCAACCACTGAATTTATTTCTTAAGAAACTCAGCATTTTAAGTATTTTTATACAAACCTAATACACATCCTCATGAGAATTTTTGTGTTGATATTTTAACAGACTTCTTTCCAGCTCTCCAAATTAATCTTTATTACTACATCAAGTATAATTCATTTACATTTAGCCATGATTTACATTTATATTTCCTGCACATAATACTAAGAGATATTATCTTAGAGAATAGGAATGAGAGTTTTGATTGCCTGCATAAGGTATGAGTAAAACAGCAGCAACAAGAAGGGGGGAAATCCTTGTTATAACTTTTGGATGTCTGCATGAGGCTGACATCTATATCTCGTAAGGGGCATGGGGAGAGGAGCAATTCTTTTATTATAAGATCACCATGTACAAGAAAACAATGGATATAAAGCAGGAAGTTAATTGGAATCAACTGCAGCAGTCTTTATAGGAATTTACTCACAATGTCTGCCATTCAGAGCTGGCTTACCATAATATTCTCTATGGAACAGTTGACCACAAGATTCTCATTCACAAACAGCCAGGTTAAACAGTTAAATGCTAGCAAATCCTGCATAGCCCTGTGGGAAATTTCACTTTAATCCTGAATTTATAAGAGGACAATCAAAGCCCAAAGCCTAGGTAACAAATCTGATCCTCTGTTGCAATCCTGTCCTCATGGGAAGCTGAGAGATGCTCCCAATACAAGCTAGAGATGGATAAATACCTAAATGATGAGATAGATGGGGAACGCAGAAGAAGCGTCTGGCTTCAGCCGTTCGCTTCCAATTTCACATTACACTGTGAAAGGCAATTCTTGTGCGGCTCAGGAACAGCCAGTCCTGATTACTATAAGTTGAAGTGTGGCTTAAGGAATGATTAATGACAGTGTCAGGAGAAAACAAAGCACAATGAGAGTTATCTCTAATCCACCTGCTTGCAGATGCTCTAGTAAGGGAATGGGAATGGCCTCACTGAGCCCCGATAATAAAAAAATCAAAATAGAAAGGTGCAAAGCCGTAGATATGTATTAATCTGATATATAAAAAACTCGGTCTTAGCTTGAATAAAGCATTAGGCATGAATGGAGCCCCATAGGTGATAGATATTAAAGCATAGAGGACTTCACATTGTCTGTATTTTTTAAATCAAACAGAACTGTTCCCTTCAGTATTGCCTTTGACATTAATAGGTTGGTATTTGAAAAGTCACAGTTCACTAGATGAGCAGGCTTGTGAGTTCAAGCTCATTAAACAAAACCCCTTTTTTCTGTTGTTGTTGTTGCTGCTGCTGCTGCTGCTATGCTGCATTGGGGGCAAAAATGACACCACACCACCACCGTGTGGCCTTTGGTTGTAGAAACACCAAGAAGGAGGCTCCTGAGTTGCCTTTGCCAAGAGATGGGAGAATCCCCTACAAAACATAATTATAATATCTGATTGCTTCTTCATATGTAGGCAGGTTTACGATCCCTCTCAGTCCTGACAACTGCTTGATAGATGCTGATTGTTGTCATTGTGGGAAGGAAGTTTTGGGGACCACCTCAGACCATTCTCATTACACTTTTATTGTTATTTCTAATTGGGTAGCTACTATAGCCATGAGAACAGTCACAAGACCACTGCTTTGTGACTGTCATTGATAGTGCCAAGGAGAATGCTCTGTTTTCTATTATCTTGCTAGATGAATCTTCCTCTAAAACCATCATACCATTCAAAGAACCTACACTGGTGATTTTTTGCTTCCTGTAAGAAGTGGCTGTGTGACTTCACATGTTAGATCTCCTTGGTCTACTCACATTAAAGATGGCATTTTGTTTCTTCACCGGCTGTTTTACCTTGTCTCAGGTGAAAAGATCTCAGCTAAGGAATCCACCTGCTTGAAGTTTGGCATTCTTACACTCTTGGCATTTAAATCAAGTTATAATTTAATTACAGACAGGATTCCACTTAGTAATAATTTCTAAAGCATGTCAGTTGCGAGATTACTTATCTGTAATTATGATCTTAATGCAACCAAGGTTTGGGAACACTGAGCTTACATTGTCAATATGAGTAACATTTTCCTCTCTTAATAATGACAGCAACAAGTAGAATATTTCACAGAAATATTTTAATACAGAAAACCTCTAATGAAGATTTAGCACTCAGTTTTTAGCAAGTCTGACATAGCTGTTGAAAGAAAGCAAATACATTATTTTAATTAATACGAAATCATAAGGGCTTCAGATTTATACATTCAGCAAAAAGGAAACGTTCATAGTCTATTCTTGATTCTTGCATATTAATTCAGAAATTTTGTTACAAGCAGCAGGGTATAATGCAAACTGCCAAGGAGAAGCATGCATAGGCCTCACATTAGGCATATAACCTCATCACCCTGCCTTTTCTTATGATGTGCCACAAGATAAAAACCTACCCGTACATTTTTGCCTGCTGACATTTCCTACTGTTGCATTTTCAGTAGAATAATTTTAAGATTAGAACAATATGGAACTTTTGAAAAGGGAGCAAATTGATGTAGCAAAATTTGATGTAGCCCCTCAAATACTGGAATACTGCTATCATGTCACTAGGGGTTGACATGTTAGCAGTTTTTCAGTATTTGAGGGACTGCCACAAAGATGAGGGGGTCAACTTATTTTCCAAAGCACCCTCAGGCAACACAAGAAACAATGGATGGAAACTAATTAAGAAGAGAAGCAACCTCTAGAATTAAGGAGAAATTTCCTAACGGTGAAAACAATTAACCAGTGGAACAGCTTGCCAGAAGTTGTAGGTGCTTCATCACTGGGTTTTTTTTAAGACAAGACTGGACAGACACCTGTCTGAAATGGTAGAAGATCTCCTGCTTAAGCAGGGTGTTGGACTAGACAACCTCGAAGGTCCCTTCCATCTCTATTCTGATTGATTGATTGATTAATCTACCACATTTAACATGTAACATTTGAAAACTCCAGACATGCATGGCTAGGCAAGCTATATCACACTTTTCGCAGGACTGCACACTGCATGGAAATAGAGACATATATCCAAGTTAACTTTTGTCGATGATGAGGCTGATAGTCATTAAAATGCTTTGCTCTCTCCAATATGCAGCAAAATATTTGTGTCCTGGAACTTTTTTAATACTGTATAACAAACCATACAAATGTGACATTTCACTCTCCCCCATCCAAAGCTATTTCACATCACTAAAATGACAATCTGAATCAAAATCCTTTCCCGACTTGGTCCTTTTCAGTTAGGCTCACATTATCTGCTGGTAACTTAATATAATATACTTTAATACATTTCCTTGATATGATATTGAGTGAAAATGGGATCATAGAGGTGGAAAATGTATCTAAATCAGGAATAGGATGCCTGAAACTCAAATGCTTGACCCACTTATCTGCAACTTCTGGGTCTTATCTGAATGCACATTTAAAATTCAGTGCAGATAAAAACATGCAATAGTAGAAATATGTAAAAAGTACAGGATGTGTCCTATAATGGATTAAATACAGCTTTGACATTCAACTAATAAACTCAATAAAAATGAAATTTATTTAATTTATCCATTTATAATACAATCCTGCCCTTTTTGTGCTATTACCATATTTCCCTGAAAATAAGCAATAGAATACTGTATATACTCGAGTATAAGCCTAGTTTTTCAGCCCACTTTTTGGGCTGAAAAAAGCCGCCTCGGCTTATAATCGAGTCAGTGAAAATTTTGCCCGAAATGGAGGAGAAAAAGGGGCGGGGCCATGCCGCTGGGTGACACTCGTGAATGGCCCAGTGCCCCTGTGAGTTTCCCCTCCCTCTGTGTCAGTTTGCCACGCAGCGCGCACCGCACCATCCCCCCTCCTCACGTTCTAATGTAATGCAGGGCTGTCTTACGATTCCCCTTCCTCCCCCTCCTGCCGCTCTGCAACGATGTCCACCTCCTCCTTGTTATGGCAAGCAGCCACATAGCGATGTCCCACCTCCTCTGGTACAGTGATCCAATGATAGGAATCACTGTGCCGTGTGTCATAGGAGGCGGGACATCGCTCCCGCGGCTGCACGGGACATCATCATCACAGCGGGACATCAGCATCATGAGGTGAGTGAAGTATTTCATTGAATACACTGCTAGTTTACTGTTTTTCTTTGAAATAAATATTCAAAAACATTATTGGTATCTATTTTTATTTTTGAAATTTACCGGTAGCTGCTGCATTTCCCACCCTAGGCTTATACTCGAGTCAATAACTTTTCCAGTTTTTTTGTGGTAAAATTAGGTGCCTCGGCTTATATTCGGGTCGGCCTATACTCGAGTATATACGGTAAGCAAGACAGAGTCTTATTTTCTTTTGAATCCCCCCCCCCAAAAAAATAAGCGCTTGGCCTTATTTTTGGAAAGGTATTATTATTTTTGAGGTGCAGGAGGCAGCAAGAGTGGTCACCTCATGGCTGCTGCTGTGTTGCAATATTTTCAGGGAGGCCTTATTTTCAGGGGAGGGTTTTTTGAGCATGCGCTCAAGTGCAATTGGGCTTATTATCTGGGGAGGTCTTATTTTGAGGGAAACAAGGTATGTTATCTGTTGTGGTCCTCATCCAGCTATCAGATACTGGAACAAATGAACTATAAAATATAATTGTATGTGCTGAGCACTTTAAAGCAGAGTTCCCCAACCTTTTTGATGGGAGGAGGAGAGGGGATGGTCTGTGTGTGTGATGGGAAAGCAGTCCATGTAAATGGAGCATGTAAATGAAACCAAGCAGTGGGCAGATGTGCACACACCCACAGCTGCCCAGTGTTTGTGCTAGTGGGGATGCAGGCACATGCATGCTCACCCACCACTTCCATGGCCCAGTTGTGAAAGGCTTAAGACCTGGTAGTGGGCCACGGCACTACCGTGGTGTAAAGTGTTTAAGTCTTAATATAGTTCATTTAAATTAGAGTATTTTGAAGCAGTAGCAAAATAATTTGCCTTTCTGTGTTGTGACATTAATTTTTTCATTATTTACTCTTTTATCATGAGACCCAAAGATAACATGGAGAAAAACATGGTGTGTGTGCATGTATAATATTATATATTTATTTCAGATGCATTATTATATACTTACTCTATATTAAGTCAGGAAATAATTCATGTAACCCAAAAAATGTCTATGTAGCCAATAAAAAAGTATTTGTGCTCCAGTGCAAAAAATGTAACAGCTAAAATAAAGAATTGACCAGTTTTTTGTCAAGAACTTGTTGATCCCACATTACATGCCATCGAGCATTAACACTGTAAAAAAGTTATATAAGACTGTTTTGAACACTTTCAATGAAAATATTGTTTGCCTTACATTTTTAACCTAAAAAAAACCATTCATCCTATCATTTTGGGTCCCATTGGGTTGAAAACCACTCTTGCAGCTTCCATCCAATTTCTCCAGGAATTGCCTAGCACTTAATTGAATGAAAGATAATTGATTAACTTGAATTAATCAACTCTTTAAAGAAGCAGCAATGGTTTTTCTACCTCTAGTGGAAACCTGAAAAGGGGCTCATCTAAAGGAATGGAAGTGCTGTGTTCATGAAGCCTAAATCATTTATAAATCATGTTTAAGTTAGACACAGACTTACTAAGTAAGCAAAACCTTACTGGGCTTGAGTATCCCTACAACATAAACTAGTCCATTTTAGTCTAAATATACTCCCTTGAGCTAATTCACCACCCATTTACCCACATAAATTTATTACAAGACCTTCTAAGAAGAAGGACTAAATTAATTGTGGTAAAATATAAAAATATTAAAAGTGAATTAAATTTGAACATGGAGGGTGGTATGTTAGAGGAGTTGTTGGAAATGTGAAAAAAATGCACGAGCAACATTAAAGGGTAACAAAGAGGTAGAAAAGGAACCAGAAAAATGGTTGAAAGTGGAGACAGGAGGGGAAGAGATGAGCAATGTAAATGAACAAGGAATTAACAAGGTAGAAATGGAAAAAAAAACTCTATGGGGTAAAGGCACAAAGAGAGCAGAGAGGAAACGACATCCGAAAAAGAAATTAGCCAAAAATAAAGAGAGAAATAAAGGGAGATGGGAGAGAGAAACTTGGGGGAGAGATACTCAAAAAATATGTTGAAAAGTGAAAGCAAATATATAAAAGAAAAGATATGACACATAAAAAGAAGAAAAAGAAAAAAAATTAGAAATAGGAGAATAATAAAATGATATGATCCAGTAGAAAGAAATATTGTTTACAAGGTAAAAATATATTTTAATTAGAATGTGTGGGAATTATATTAAGAACCTTAAAGCTGTGATATAATTATGTTATGTTAATTATGTAAAACTTGAAATTTGAAACTTGAAGATTCATATTGTAAATAGAAAATAGATGGAAAAGAAATGATAAATTGTTTATTTTTAAAGAGAGAAAAATTATGTTGTTTGTACATGTTAAAAAACTAGAAATTGGAAAATAAGAGAAGAAAAGCAATAGGGCTAAAATTGGAAATAATGGAAATATAATGTAAAATTAATTATGTCTTGGTGGAAATGTTAAAGGGGAATTCGGACAGCACTCAGTTCACAAAATAATTTTTATTATGTAACAAAAATAAATAAAAAAAACTTTTAAAAATTTTTTAAAAAATGAAAAATGTATTACAAGACCAGAGCTACATGGATCTTTCTATGTTGATTCCTTAGCAGCAAAGGTCTGTGGGCATCCAGAAGTTTCTGACCTCTCTCAACACTAGCTACATTGGGTTCCCCATCCCTGGATTAGTCCAGCTTCAGAGATAGACCCTCAAACACAAATCAGCATTCATAGTCATACCAGGGTTTCAATGTGGCTTTTATTTCCTCTCTTCTTCATTTGTTAATGAAGATTCTTTACTTTCATGCTTGGGGTTAGAGTTGCTGCTGGCAATATTTTATGTTCACCCATTAGTTTATTTTTTAGGACTAAGAAAATATAGTTCTGTGATATAAATTATTTATAAATACGAGAACAAAGGCTGGCTGTCAGGAAGGCTGGTTCTTTGAGAAAACATGGGGTGGGGGAAGAGCTATGGGTGTATAAAGAGTACAGTTTTAAAAGTCAGAAAAGGGGTTTTTAAACCACTAATTATTAACACTCATTGGCAGACAAAGACCTGAAAGGATAGGATTAGAGAGATCTATTTACATCTGTCACAAACCAAAATCTCATTAATGCTTTATCAGTCTGTTAACCCAACTTTTTCTCTTATATTAAACTTGATATTACTTACATTGGGGTGTTTTAAATATAAATTAAAAATAAAATACTAATAACACTGTAGTTTTGAGCACTTCATACTGCAAGTTTCCTAATAAACCTGGAGGAAATGTTATAAATGTCACCAAAAATTTTAAAATATGTGGTTTATATTGTGGTACATGCAAGGTATAAAACTCCATACTTGTCAAAATGAGTGGAAATGGTGCAAGAGCTGGACCATGCTCTTGGCCAACTCCTATTAATCCCAGCTGGTTTATATCAAAAAATAAAATCCAAGATCATTTTTGCAAACTAGAACTTTTTTATTTTCTAAGAATTGGAGGATGTTGGTATGTTAGGTTTCTGAGCCATCATTCCTCGAAATAATCAAGCTTTTAGTATGTTGTTCAGTCAAAGTAATACATTTCAAAAGCTCACTGATTTCAATCCATGGAAACATGGAATTTTCACAAAGAAGTCAGAGAAGTTTAACTGTGTTTATTCAGAATAAAATTCCTCTAAGTTCTGTGGTGCAGGGTCATGGGGAAATATGTAATGGATCACAGCCTAAAATATGTCCCTTTAGCCAGATCGTGTCAATCATGTCCAGCCTTTACTATAAAAGGTTGTATAACTCACTCAATATTTCACCAGAGAATCTAACCCTTAAAATGCTTTTAAAAATTCTGAATGCTATCCATGCATGTCTGACCCCCAACCAAAAATCAATGTCTTGTTTTTAAATATTAGCTTGATCTTTGTGGCACTTTCTCTGTTTCCCTTCTTCGTCTCTGTTGCTGTTCCTGCTCCCCATTCCCTCTTCTTTCCTTCTGGGGTACAATCCAACAATTGGTAACATAGTCCAGCAATATGACAAACAAATAGTGCAGAGATAGTGCTACCACAGCTGGTAGCTCTTTGTTTTTAATCCATCATTTGGCAGGGAGAATCGGGAACAAGCAATAACAGTCACACAATGCTAAACAATGAGGTTACACAAGAATTGTGCCCAACCTGGTGCCATCCTGGCTTGTCAAGCACTTAGGAAAGGAAGTCCAGGAACTGTCATGCCAACGAATCTAGAAGGCACCAGTTGGGGAAGTTTTCTATCAACTGAGTAAATAAGTAGCCCTCTTGTAGCTAAGCCTCTTCTTCTCTGTTATTATTTATGTTATTTCAACATCCCATTTCCCTCTGAGAATTTAAAGCAGTGACATGAGATTTCTCTTCATTGCACTCTCCACCACAGTACTTGAGGGAACTTGGGATAAGTGACTGTAACTAGTTCAAAGTCACCCAATGTTCCCTGAGATTTCTGCAATTCTTTAGGTGGTGTTCCAGCTTGCTCTTCCATCAAGGATTTCTTCATCACATACATATTAATCCAGTGATAGAACTCCACCTCAGAATTTACTAATGCCTTGCAAGGATGCATTTATATCATTGGCATATTATTTTAATTGATGGCTGAATAATAAAGTTATTACTCTTCCAATCAATGGATTAGTTCACACAGCTCAAAACTGGTTTTCCAACTAAACTTCCATTCTACCTACATGGTTAATTCTTCAAAGATCTCTGGATATTTAGTTCAATCTGGGATGAACTAATGTTATAAGGAAAAATGCACAATGTTTTTGGCACTGAGTGTTGTGTTTGGGCATTAAATGTTATATGGATAGGATGGAAACTCATTACCTGGAATTATCCTGGGCTGGACTACACAAAACATAATTTCCTTACATTTAATTAACATTGAATATAGTTAATATGGTGAGTCTTCTGTTATCTTTGATATTCTCAATCCTTCTAGTCTATAAAAAAAATACAATTTAAAAATCCTGGGAGCTGTGTCCAAGCTTTTTGGGAACCACATATAGCCTGTCATGTTCCAAGCTCTTGGGACCAGAAAACAGCAAGCCATATAGTTCATGAAATGCATTTAATGCAGGCAAGAAACTCAGCACAAAGTGAGCTGTGGTTTAACTCAGCGCTACTCGCTGCTGCCTTATAGCTGATTTTAACAGGTTGGAACACCCCTCCCGCTGCTTCTGGATGCTGGGCAGCTGCAGCATCTCCACTGCTCCATCTGCATGCCCACAGTTGGATCCACCCGTGTAGCTGATGGTCACATTTCTATGTAGCATAGTTTCCATATGCATGTTCCATATGCCCAAGGATTGACCTTGAGGTTAATCCTTGGGCAAGCAAGCCCCCCCCCACCCCCGCAACTAGCAGGGCTCTCCCATTCTGCTCCCCATGTGTGGCAACCCTGTTTTTCTTGAAGAGCCCCTCTCCCCCTTCATTATTCCAGTGATACTCATGACCCAGGTTGACATGACCTTGGATATCCAAGATGTACACTCCTAGTATAGATCATATGCTTCACCATTCCACCATAGAACCGTTAAAAAAGTGTGTAGCCTTTCACCTATTTGAACCTGGGGAGGGAAAGAAGGAAATCAAGCAAGCAGTCCCTGCAGATAATGCAACCAATCCAGAATAAAATCCAGAATAAAATAAAATGGCCACACTAGGGAGCTGTCAGTGACTGTGTTGGTAGTGGCCATTCCCATTATGGTGCAGAACAAGCTAATCAGAGCAAAGATATACACAAATCTGAAGAACAGCAGAAGGAGCATTTAGCATGGCTTCAAATTTAGAAATGCTACTTTTGATTAAAAATAACAAGAAGGTGGATGGATGTTACCTTCAGGATGGGTTAAGGTGATTTGGAGCATGTTTCTGTTCTTTAGAAATGGTTAGTAGGCTATTCTCCATACAAGTAGGAAACACAAATCAACTTTTGATCGTGGGGTTTAAATCTGCCACAATCAAAAATGAAGTTATTCTGAAACTGAGAGGCAACATTTTTACCTGTTAATTGCGGCAGATCAAGTTTTTCTTAAAGTTACACTCGAAGACCTCAGTCGGCTAGAAAATCTGATGAAGGCTTAAGAAAAGACTATTTTCGTAAATCTTTTGCTACAAGAACAAAATGCAAAATATTTGCAAATGTGTCATACAAAAAGTTAAATGTACTTTTCCCAAACCATTCTACTTGTATGGATTTTATCCAATCTAACCTCCACCAGCAATGACAACGCTGTCTGGAATATCTCACTTAGGGAAGGCTGGGCTCCTTGAATATTTTCTACATAAAGTACTTTTTCTCCCCTCATTTAACAATGGATTTTCTTCTTAAAGGTGTGCATTTGCTTGCTTGCCTGCAAATGCTATTAGCTGGGGTGTGATTCTACATTACTGACATTTTTGCATTTCTGAAATCCTGTTGCAGTGATCTATTTAGAAACCTTTAAGTGCCCTCTATTGATAAAATGCCAGAAATGCAAGCACTTTTTTTTCTAAGCTACCTGGGCTAAAGAAAGCATCATGTAACTTATTGTCACTGATGGTAAGAAATATCCAAAGAGAATGTCAGGTTTAGTCCTAAATTTTTCTGACTCCTCAGTAGAATGTCAAATTACTTTTTTACTCATTTCATACTTTAGTAGAAAATTAAACAATTGAGAAGGAAGAAATGAGAAACTTAGGCTTTTGGAAAGGGATGAGACATAATCTTCCAAAAGATACCTGGCTTTTCACAAAAGTGAAGAATATATATTTTACACCTGATTTTTTTCCCCCAAGATCTCTTTTGCAACTAATCAAGATTAGGAATCTTTTTGAAACTAAGAACTTATGTGAATTTTTATTTCAGGCAGGAAAGCAAATCCATAAAAAATGCTGGTCTATTAGAAAATAGTCTTTACAGGTTGCCTTCTTCAGACCATATGCAGTAGACCTGCAATCTTCATCGAACTGGAGCATGTTGTTATTTTTCATGTTGTTTTGTGGATTTTTTACTGTTTTATTCTGTTTTAACTGGTAGTCACCCGAGTTATGCAAATGAGATGGATGGCCATATCCATTTATTTAAAAATTGTATGTGAATTAAAAACTTTTTTGAAATTTTGAAATATGTAATTTTGAATGGCATAAAATTGCCTAGATAATAGCAATTTAATGTAATGTAATTTAATTTAATTTAATTGGTTTAGTGGTGAAGATTCTTGGTACAACCTAGGAGTCTCTAGTCACTGTCAATATAGGTGACAGTAAGTGTACTAGGTATATTTGTCACCTTGAATGATAGATAGATTAGATCAGGGGTGTCAAACTCAAGGCCTGGGGGCTGGATCCAGCCCACGAGGTGCTTAGATCTGGACCACTCTGGAAACACCCTGGAAACACCCTGAAAATAGTGAAGGACAAGCCCATGGTGCCTCTGCCAGTGAAAATGGAGCTTGGGAGGGCCATGGGTGGCATTTTCACTAGCAGAGGATTGCAAGAGGCCATCACAGCCTAAAACGGAGCTTGAGAGCCCATTTTCGCTGGCAGAGCACTTGAGCTACCACAGATGCCCCCGACATGAGTGATGTCAAGCTGGCCACACCCACCTGACCACGCCAACCCTGGCTCCCTGAGATCAAACACAACCCTGATGCGGCCCTCAATGAAATCGAGTTTGACACCCCTGGATTAGATTGACAGACAGGCAGGCAGGCAGGCAGACAGACAGACAGACATGATAATAATTTCACTTACAGCTTTGAATAAAACATACAACTCTTTATTATGAGCATATAGTAATTCAACATGTTCTGTTTTCAAAGTGCTAACCAAAAGTATCTTTCTGCCTATAAATGTCTTCAGGGAACAGCAGCAAATAGTCTCAAAAAAGGCATAAACATATCATACAATTCTGTGCTAGGTGCCTATTTCCTAGTTCTGCTTAACAAAAGTTAAAAACTTCATTCGAGCTACCATGGATATAAAAAAAAATGTGGTTCATCAATTTTATTTCTTTTTCAAAAATTCAGCAGTGGCGCATACTGGGAGACATCATAATTTCAAGGGTATTTTCTTCTGCGGTAAGTATGAGAAGTTATTTGCTGGGATGTTTTATTGCTAGGGAGTTGGGAATTAGGCATTCCTTTAAGATATATTGTTGAACAGATTCTCACCAGGGGCACACCATTAGTATCTAAACAATGAAGCATTTCTATCCAAATCTCTGGAAGCAGAACTCCCCCCCCCCACCCAAGAATTGATTCAGCTCCCAGACTTCGACAGCCTTCTACCCAGAATAAGTCCAATTCAGCTACAGAAAAAGAAAGAAAACAGAGGCACAAGAGTTGCCTCTTTCTTCCTTTCAAATAAATCAGCACAGGTAGATCAGAGGAAGAAAATATATCAGAGGTATCCACAGAGTATAGTCAAAAAGTCTAGATGGCAGCCTCAATGATGCAACAAAGCTTAGCCCATGAAGTGCTCAAAAACATTAATTATACTGTTGTGGCTACCATTGTGACTTTTTAAATCATACCTTGTGAATACTCCTGAAGTACCTGATGATAGCATTTATTTGTTTGTTTGTTTTTGTTTTATTGGGATTTATATGCCGCCCTTTTCCCTGAGGGGACTCAGGGCGGCTTACAACCACAAGGGAGGGGGGTGCAGTGTCAAAAACAGAACAGTATGTGAACAAATAAAAAATAGTAAAAACACAACTTTCATTCAGCAATCAAACACTCGGGCGGGTAAATTGGGAACCTATCCCCAGGCCTGCTGGGAGAGCCAGATCTTGAGGGCTGCGCGGAAGGTCTGGATAGTGGTGAGGGTACGGATCTCAACGGGGAGGTCGTTCCACAGGGTCGGAGCTGCAACAGAAAAGGCTCTCCTCCGTGTGGTTGCCAGTCGGCATTGACTGGCAGATGGAATTCGGAGGAGGCCCAGTCTGTGCGATCTAATTGGTCGATTTAGGGAGGTAATCGGCAGAAGGCGGTCTCTCAAGTACCCAGATCCACTACCATGGAGTGCTTTAAAGATGGTCATCAGTACCCTGAAGCGCACCCGGAGACCAACAGGTAGCCAGTGCAGCTCGCGGAGGACGGGTGTAACGTGGGCGAACCGCGGTGCGCCCACTATCACTCGCGCGGCTGCATTCTGGACTAGCTGTAGCCGCCGGATGCACTTCAAGGGCAACCCCATGTAGAGCCCGTTGCAGTATTCCAGCCTAGAGATCACAAGGGCTCGAGTGACTGTTGTGAGAGCCTCCCGGTCTAGGTAGGACCGCAACTGGCGGACCAGGCGAACCTGGGCAAATGCCCCCCTGGTCACAGCTGACAGCTGGTGGTCAAAAGTCAGCTGTGGGTCCAGGAGGACTCCTAAGTTGCGGACCCTATCTGAGGGGTATAAAATTTGACCCCCCAGCCTAAGCGTTGGTGTATTAGCCAAATTATTGGGAGGGAAGCACAACAGCCACTCGGTCTTGTCCGGGTTGAGTACCAGTTTGTTAGCACTCATCCAGTTCCTAACGGCCTCCAGACCCTGGTTCATCACGTCCACCGCTTCATTGAGTTGGCACGGGGCGGACAGATACAGTTGCGTATCGTCCGCATATTGGTGGTATTTTATCCCGTGCCTCCGAATGATCTCGCCCAGCGGTTTCATGTATATGTTAAATAGTAGGGGGAATAAGACCGAACCCTGCGGCACCCCACATGTTAGGGGCCTCAGGGACGATCTCTGCCCCCCGACCAACACCGACTGCGACCTGTCCGAGAGGTAGGAGGAGAACCACCGTAAAACAGTGCCTCCCACTCCCACCTCCCGCAGACGTCGCAGAAGGATACCATGGTCGATGGTATCGAAAGCCGCTGAGAGGTCAAGGAGAACCAGGATGGACGCATAGCCTCCATCTCTGGCCCTCCAGAGATCATCGGTCAATGCGACCAAAGCGGTTTCTGTGCTGTAACCAGGTCTGAAGCCGGACTGGAAGGGGTCAAGATAACTAGCTTCCTCCAAGGCCCGTTGAAGCTGGAAGGCCACCACCTTCTCAACAACCTTCCCGATAAAGGGGAGGTTGGAGACAGGACGAAAGTTGTTTAGAATGGCTGGATCTAAGGATGGTTTCTTCAGGAGGGGTCTCACCACCGCCGTTTTCAGTACGGCGGGGAAGTGCCCCTCCCGAAGGGAGGCGGTCACAACCGCCTGGATCCAGCCATGTGTCACCTCCCTGCTGTTGGCAACCAGCCAGGAGGGACACGGGTCCAGAATACAAGTGGAGGCACTTACAGCTCGAATGGCCTTGTCCACATCCCCAGAGGCAACATCCTGGAACTCAACCCAGAGATGGTGTGGCAAGTGGTCCTCCTGTGTCTCGGCTGGATCTACTGCGGTGGAGTCCAAGTCCGATCGAAACCGAGCTACTTTGTCCGCCAAGAATTGAGCATAGTCCTCAGCTCTACCCTGCAAGGGGTCTCCCGCATCCCTCCTATTGAGGAGGGAGCGGGTTATCCTAAACAGGGCGGCTGGGCGTGACTCGGCGGACGCAACCAAGGCAGAGATGTATGATCTTTTTGCAGTTCTTAGTGCTCGGACATAGTCCTTGGTGCAGGTAGTTAAAAGTGCTCGGTTCGACTCGGACTTATCGGACCTCCACAGGTGCTCTAGGCATCTCCTCCGGCGTTTCTTCTCCCGGAGCTCCTCGGTAAACCAAGGAGGCCTCCGGGATCCACTGACCCGGAGGGGCCGTAGTGGCGCAATCCGGTCAAGAGACTCCGACGCCGCCGAATACCAGGCGGCAGCCAGAGTCTCCGCCGAACTGTGGGCGAGAGTATCAGGAATAACCCCAAGCTCCGTCTGGAACCTCAACGGGTCCATAAGTCGCCTGGGGCGGAACCACCTGGTCGGTTCCTCCTCCCTACGGTGGGGGTTTGGCCTCCGGAAATCAAGCCTCAGTAGGCAGTGGTCTGACCACGACAGGGGTATGATCTCATTACCCCTCAGACCAAGATCACACATCCACTGCTCCGAGAGGAATACGAGGTCGAGCATGTGACCCGCTGCATGGGTTGGGCCCCGAATTACTTGGGTCAAGCCCATGGCTGTCATGGAAGCCATGAACTCCTGCGCCCCATCAGAGCGTTCACCGAGCGATGGCAAATTGAAATCCCCCAGAACTATAAGCCTGGGGAACTCAACTGCCAGCTCGGCTACTGACTCGAGGAGCGAGGGGAGGGATGCTGCAACGCAGTTGGGAGGCAGGTATGTTAGCAGCAAACCCACTTGACCCTTGAGGTCCAACTTTATCAGCAGGGACTCACACCCGACAAGCTCCGGAGCAGGGACCCTACGAGGTAACAGAGACTCCCGGATTACAATAGCCACACCGCCACCCCTTCCCTGGGCTCTCGGCTGATGAAGCACCTGAAATCCCTCTGGGCACAGCTCTACAAGGGGGACTCCTCCTTCTGTGCCCAGCCAGGTTTCAGTAATACATGCCAGGTCTGCCCTCTCGTCGACAATTAAGTCCCGGACGAGGGGAGCTTTCTGAACAACAGACCTGGCATTTAGCGACAACAGCCTGAGACCAGGGTCCTGACTGCTCGCGCCATCTGGTCTTGGAGTGGGACTCATAGGGCCGGAAGGAGGGATCTCTGTGATGTAGCGAACCCTCCTTCCCCGGTAATGGCCAGCCCTAAAGTCCCCGCCATATCTGCCTCTCCCTGTCATGACCGCTATGCTCCGACCCACTCCCGTGGCCATGGTCCCCCCAACCACCCCGGTACCCCCCGCCTTCCCCAGCAGGTCCTCCGAGTCAAACATTCTCATTTATCCACACTAACAATTCCCACGTAAAATTTAAAACATATAAAAATACAAAAGTAACAATTACTAAAAGTGGGCCATTCATTCAATTCCAACCAACTCCCATACACTCAACATACTATTTAAAATTGCGCAGTTATAATATATAGTAATATAGAAACAGTGGAGGAAGCGGTGACCTGCTCCTCTCCCTTATTATGTCCTGGGGAGATGTCCTTGGCCACCAAATTAAACGTGCATAATCTATAAGGTGGCTGTATACAAGCAAGATTGAATGTGGAGCTCCAAAGTTCGTAAACGGCAACCATGTAGTCTTACCCCGCTGGTGGAGGTTAGTGGGCTGTATATTCAAAAGTCTCTTTCCCAAAGATAGATAAGGGCCCCAATGTAGGAGACCAAGGTTCGAGGCTGACTTGTGCCACTCTTGCAGATGGAGGGAAAAATGCTGGTGTTTTCGAGGCTCAATCCTCGTCACTGCAGCCACCATCCTCTATCGCTCCCTGCCAGCTAAGCCACAGTCCTACTCCTCCTAATGGTTAAGTAAGCAGGGAGCACTGAGTAGGCTCTCCCAACTTGTGTTGCAGAACACTTAAGGGATCTTGATAAAGAGTAGTTACGTCCTTGTGACAACTAGGAGGTTCAGTTCACCATTCATTTGTGTGTGTGTGTGTGTGCGCGCGCGCGCACGCGCACGAACACATGCACACATCTGTTCATTCATGCAAACATACACTGTTATACCAATGATGACCTTATCCTTTCCATATCTTCTTTTTTCTAAATCTTCCTATAGTTCCAGCAAAATAAAAACCCTTTTGTAATAGCTAGCAGTTGAGTGAATTGAATTGAATTGAATTTATTATATTTCTCTGCCGCCCTTTTCCCCGAGGGGACTCAGGGTGGCTCACAACTCAAGTCGGGGGGGGTAGGGGATACAAATAGGGCAAAAAAGACATGGACAGACAATACCACAATTTAAAAGCAACTCAACAGACACACCATTCGAGCGGGGACAGGAACTCATCAGCCCCAGGCCTGTCAGAACAGCCAGGTCTTGAGGGCTATGCGGAAAGCCTGGAGGGTGGTGAGGGTCTGAATTTCCACGGGGAGCTCGTTCCAGAGGGCCAGAGCAGCCACAGAGAAGGCCCTCCTCTGGGTGGTCACCAATCGGCATTGGCCAGTGGATGGAATTCGGAGGAGGCCTAATCTGTGGGATCTAATCGGTCTATTGGAGGTAATTGGCAGCAGGCAGTCTCTCAAGTCAGAGTGAGACCAGCGACCCTATCCTTTCATGTAGCTTGATTAATTCCTTCCCATAGTCTGCTGAAATCATACACATCAGCTATCACTGATGTGGTCAATTTGCACAGTTATGTTTCCTAAATTATCCCCCAGCTGATTTGTGGTTAAGAGAAATCAGTAGAAAAGATGAATCTTTTCTTTCTACTTTTCTTGTCAGGAGGAGTCAGGACAAATGACGTTCTTCAGGGAAGCCAAGAACCTGCAGCCCTTCAGTGTGTGCTGATTGCCTTGCAGGTTGGATAGCTTAAGTGAACTCTATTGTAATGGGTTATGAGAATAACCTTGAGGAATATGAGGAAGAGTCACAACTAAGACAATAGTCAGATTAAACAAATCTGAATGCACAGCCAAAATCTAATCTGAGAAATATCTCAGTTCTCTTATGGATGAGGTACTTTCAGACTTTCAAGATTATGTTGTCAGGGTTCCAAATAGCATCCAAATAAATCAGAGTCCAAGGCAAAGTATTACTCAAAGTTTCAATTTATTGAGAGTCATGTTGGCACATCTGGGGAAACCCGAATCTGAAAGCTTCCCGGTTTTCCCCACCCAGTTGAAAGTTCAAGATCTTGCCCCCACATCCACAAGTCCATCACATGGTCCAATCTTCCACTGCCATGCTGGCAGTTCCACCCATTCAGTTCCGGTCAGGTGTAGAGGTGCAAAGACAAAGGATGACCTTGGCTTTCTAGAAAGAATTTTGTTATGGCTACATAGCATCTAACTCCTACAATCCCCTCTCCCATTTTCCCACAATAGAAAATGCATAGTAGAATAATAGAAAGTGTGGCAGGCCAAAGATCCGAAAGAAAAGATGGCTCCAGGCCGGCATGTGTTACCGTAACTCTAGAATAAAGGATGTATTCATAACTTTGATTTCCTAGAGTGATCTACTTTGAAGGACTAATAATTAAGAAGGCTATCCACTATTCTGTCATTCAGGAAATGCTTTAAAGGCATTGTCCTGGGGCCCTAAAGAACAAGCTATTGGTTAGAAGTGACAAAGGAGACACCTAGAGCACTTATGGAGGTCCAGTAAATCCGAATCGAGCCGAGCACTTTTGACAACCTGCACCAGAGAATACATTCGAGCAATTAGGACGGCTAAGAGAACACACATTGCCTCTCTGGTTGCATCTGCCGAGTCGCGCCCAGCTGCCCTGTTTAGGATAACCCGTTCCCTCCTAAATAGGAGGGATACGGGCGATCCGCTGCAGGGCAGGGCTGAGGATTACGTCCAATTCCTCGCAGACAAGGTTGCTCGGTTCCGGGTGGACCTGGACTCCAATTCTGCAGAACCAGCCGAGGCACTAAAGGATGATCTGGTAAGCCAACGCTGGGTTGAGTTTCAAGCTGTTACCCCAGAGGATGTGGACAAGGTGATGAGAGCTGTAGGAGCCTCCACATGTGTGCTGGACCCGTGCCCCTCCTGGCTGGTTGTAAACAGCAGAGAGGTGACACGAGGCTGGATCCAGGCGGTTGTTACTGCCTCTCTACGGGAGGGGGTCTTTCCCCCCGCTTTAAAGGCAGCGGTGGTGAGACCCCTCCTGAAGAAACCATCCTTGGATCCAGCTGTTTTAAATAACTATCGTCCGGTCTCCAACCTCCCCTTTGTGGGGAAGGTTGTTGAGAAGGTGGTGGCCTTTCAGCTCCAGCAGTCCTTGGAGGAAGCCAGTTATCTCGATCCTTTCCAGTCAGGCTTCAGACCTGGCTGCAGCACAGAAACCGCTTTGGTCGCGTTGACTGATGATCTCTGGAGAGCCAGGGATGGTGGCCACGCCTCCATCCTGGTGCTCCTTGACCTCTCAGCGGCTTTTGATACCATCGACCATGGTATCCTTCTGCGACGACTGCGGGAGGTGGGGGTGGGAGGCGCTGTCTTACAGTGGTTCTCCTCTGACCTCTCGGACAGGTCGCAGTCGGTGTTAGTTGGGGAGCAGAGATCGACCCCTAGGCCCCTAACGTACGGGGTGCCACAGGGTTCGGTCCTGTCCCCCCTTCTTTTCAACATCTACATGAAACTTCTGGGTGAGATCATTCGACGGCACGGGATAAAATACCACCAATATGCGGACGATACTCAGTTGTATCTGTCCGCCCCGTGCCAACTCAACGAAGCGATGGATGTGATGAGCCAAGGCCTGGAGGCTGTTAAAGACTGGATGGGGGTCAACAAGCTTGTGCTCAATCCAGAAAAGACCGAGTGGCTGCTGTGTTTCCCTCCCACAAATTGGCCAAGTGTTCCATCTCTCAGGCTGGGGGTCAAATTGTATGCCCCTCAGAGAGGGTTCGCAACTTGGGAGTCCTCCTGGACCCACAGCTGACCTTCGAACATCATTTGTCAGCTGTGACCAGGGGGGCATTTGCCCAGGTTCGCCTGGTACACCAGTTGCGGCCCTACCTGAACCGGGAGGCCCGCACAACAGTCACTCGTGCCCTTGTGACCTCTAGGCTGGAATACTGCAATGTGCTCTACATGGGGCTGTCCTTGAAGATCATTCGGCAACTTCAGCTAGTCCAGAATGCGGCCGCGCGAGCGATTGTGGGTGCACCTCGCTTCACCCACGTAACACCTATCCTCCACGAGCTGCACTGGCTGCCTGTTGATCTCCGGGTGCGCTTCAAGGTGCTACTTACCACCTACAAAGCCCTTCATGGTAGTGGGCCTGGGTACTTGAGAGACCGCCTACTGCCAATTACCTCCACTAGACCGATCCGATCGCATCGATTAGGCCTCCTCCGAATTCCATCTTCCAGCCAGTGCAGACTGGCAACTACCTGGAGGAGAGCCTTCTCGGTGGCTTCTCCGACCCTCTGGAACGAACTCCCCGTGGAGATTCGGACCCTCACCACCCTCCAGTCCTTCCGCGCCGCTTTAAAGATCTGGCTGTCCCGGCTGGCCTGGGGTTAAGATTTCAACCCCACTCGAATTGTGTGATTGTGTGACTGTTGTGCTCTCTTTTAATATGTTGTATTGTCTCCATGTGAATATTGTCTGTCCTTCCCCCTCCCCTTTTTGAACTGTGAGCCGCCCTGAGTCCCCCCAGGGAAAAGGGCGACATACAAATTTCAATAAATGAAATAAATGAAATGAAGTATAGTAACAGAGAAGCCAACATAAATTCTCAGCTCTAAATCCATAGAGGGTTTTTTTTTTTAGTTTGTTTTATTTTTTTTATAATTTTAATCTGTTTTTATGCTTATGATTGCATTTACATCCATATGTTTTATTATATTGGAAGTCACTGACTCACACCGTACCATGAGATGAGCAGCATAACCGTTGGTGGCACAGTGATTAGAATGCAATGTTGCAGGCAAACTCTGCCCACAACCTGGAATTCAATCCTGACAGGGTTTAAGATTGACTCAGCCTTCCATCCTTCTGAAGTTAGTAAAATGAAGACCAGATTGTTGGGGGCAATATGCTGACATTGCAAACCTCCCAGATAATGCTATAAGGCACATAGGTGAATGGTACATAAGTCTGCTATTGCTATATAAATTTGATGAATAAATAAACTATGGAAAACCTCAAATGTGAGCAGTCTGAAAGCTAGGAAGCATAGAGATAGTGAAAGCAGAGAAGTAGCTACAGTACTCCATGCCTTCATCAAGCCTGGTCATGTGGATAGGAACAATAGTAGAAAAGTTATAAACAAGGAGAAAGTGTGAAGAAGGGATGATTCATTGGGCAAGTGTGGCTGGGCCATATGGTAGAAGTGCCTTCAAAGACTCTTCTCCAAGGTTTATTCTTGGCTGCTCTCTTCCCCTTCTCCTGAGCCCTTCTGGAATTGCAAAGCATTGCTACAATGATGGTGGAGTAAAAGCAACAATATCACCATTGTCCTCTTCTTCCTCCTTCACTCATGCATCTTCAAATAGCCTTGGGAGAGTGTCAGTGCCTCAGCATTTTTACCCTTGGAGCATCTCATTGCCTTGTGGCTCAGAAAGCTCCATGCATACCCTTGGAAATATTTTGAGCAGTGCTGAGATAAGCTAACAGAAAACCCTAAAAGAAAATAGTTCATGGCTGCCAAAAGTCTTTCACTGAAGACAGGAAAGGCTTTTGGGCTTGATTGAAGCAAATCAGCAAATGGAAGAGGATGGCCCAGTCCAGAACCATCTGTACTACCAAACCTATAGTCCATAATGCTTTGTCAAGACTGACTTGCATCACTTCATCACTCCATAAACCCAAAGAAGTCGTGCAAGATCAGAAGATGGTGGCCATGGAATTGCCAATGTTATCCTCCTCCTCCTCATTATCATCATCCATAGGGGAGGTCAAAAAGTACAAAATACCAGCTCTTTTTAGGTGCAATGCAGATGTGACTCACATAAAAATGGGTAGGGTTTCAACTTCCACATTGCATCCACCATATTGACTATTTTAACATCCCATAGATGCCCTTGCACTTCACAGGGGCCTACCATTTTGTCTTTTGTTCACTTTGACTATGCATTTCTTCCCAATGTTATATTTCAGACTGAAATGAAAAGTATCATCGACATAGTCATCATTTTTACTAGAGTGCCTAATAGAACAGAAATAAAAATTTACAAGCAGCTGCTCTGAAATAGAGTTCTATAGTCAATGTGGTAGTTGTAAATTATTCTCCAATTTTTTTCTAATATTTCCTTAACAAATAAATTACACATAATAAATCTTTCATTAATTTATAGTGATTCAATTTTACAAATTGGTGAACAATTACGAGGATAAATATATAAAAATAGTTCTCTGTGCAATTCACACATTACTAAAATATTAGTTCATAAAACCATATCTTGCTTCTTTTGAGTCTGGGGTGAAGTGAACAATCTATATACAGTCTACAACAAACTATGTGTCTTATTCAGAAACCTTACTGAGTTCTATTACTCCAAGGGAAATGTGTATAATGAGCTTACAAAGTAGACATACATTGGATTAGATTAACAAATACTCTAGCTGTTTTAATAAGACAATAAAAACATTGCATTGAGAAAAGGGTTTCCTTCTGACTTTATGAATAAATGTACACATTTCTTTACAAAATAATTAATATGCTGTATCCCACAGCCATTACTGTATTTGGTATTTTTATCCACTTACTGAGTCTTTCACAAAGACCTCAGATAGGCAGATGTTAGATGGTGTTAAGGGTATCATCGCAAGATGTAAACTGTAATGATGCCATTTACAATTAACTGGTAGTGGGTTTTTCAATAGCAATAGTGTTCAAGTGGTGGTCCAACTGTTTTGGGATTGAACCCAAGGTGTCTAATACTATTGGATCTACCTTTGCTTTCTTTTGCCACAGCTCTTCTATTTCTATTTGCAGGACTCCGTATTTTGTTATCTTCTATGGTTCTTTCCTAACTGCTGTCTCGACGTATTGTGCAACCACTATCCAGATTTTTTTTGTCTTTTTTAATTGACAATTGTTAAGTATGAGATGTTATGTGGCAGATGAATGTCTGTTTGAATTATAAAGAGCACCTTAGTGTTTTCATTTTCTATTACGTTCTTTATTTAATGATCCCACCAGTTCTTGTTTGCAGGCAAATAGCTTTTCTTGCAGATCTTCCAATGCATCATTGTTGCTACTTTGTCATGCCGTCTTTGTAATCTTGCAGCAACTAACCATGTTTCTTCAGCTGCTCTGCAAAGGCAGCACTTGCTATCTATTGTTATCTTTTCAATTCAGGCTTTGTGTGCATTTGTTCTTAAGGCTGGTATTGTGCAGTCCCTTTCTCTTTTTTCAACTTTCCCTCTCTTAGCCATTGCCAGGTCTTGTTATTATCTGCTTTGCCTGTTTTGTATTTTTACTGTACTGGCCATGTAATACTGTTGTTATTATGGTTTGTCATACAGTCAGCCAGATGTTCAGACTCAATTTTGCATTTTTTTATCCACCTGTCAAGTACTTCCCAAGGACCTGGGATAGGCAGATGTTGATATTTGATAGTGTTAAAGGTATTGTCCCGTTGTTGTTGTTGTTGTTGTTGTTGTTGCTGCTGCTGCTGTTGTTGTTATATTTATATTTATTTGCCACCCAACTTATGATTCGGGGTGACTTTGAGCAATTCCCCTTAAAATGTGCAATATGTTATGAATTCAATACTTTCTCTCAAAAGTGTCTTTGAAACATTAAGCATTCCGTGATTAGCCCGTATGTAAACATCAACAAGATTACTACAATATATTTAACTTCATGAAGTATTTTTATACTAGGCTAGTATATAGGTTATCATAGTGTTATGTTTTTTCATTCCAATGTATGTTTGCCCAAGCTCTTTTAGAATCCTACCTGCTGACTATGGCAAAAAAAAATGCTTCCTTTTCTATGCTCTGTTCGAATTATCTCCTAATTATTCTGGCATTTTGATCAGACAACTTGGCTAGCTCTAAGATATATCAGATGTTTTTCACATGCTTGCTGAGGCTCAGACAAATCCTGCATTGTTTTATTGTGTCAGCTTTATCGTGGAACATCATGCAACCATCTGGGAAGAAAAACAAAATGGTCCAGGAGCAGCTGGTGAATTGGGAATGGCCAAATAAAACACTGGCAGTCAATCTACATGAGGTGAGATAAGAAGGACAAGCTGGAGCCCAAAGGGACAATTCTGCAGGATGCTGGCCTCCTTTTCCCTCTTACCTTATTTTTAAAACAATAGTATAATTCATGCTAGTGAAGCTCTGTCGTATGTTGAATGTCATTTCTAAAGCACTTGGAAGCACACACAAACGTGGATGTCATGGTTAGTGTAGGAATCAAAAGATGGCAGGTGAAAGCAGCCTTTGCTTCTCCAGATGTTGGTTGTATCATTCTTAGGAAATATAGGTAGGAGTTGTAGCCCAGCAGCATTAGAATAGTGCCAGAAGTCCATCTCTACAAAACGATTCCTTATTAAGTAAATCCCTAGCATCCCAAATTAAGAAAGTATCTTCTTTTCTGAGCAGTATGCACTTTTAATCAACACAAAAGAAGGCAACCCTCATTTATATTTTCTGAGTATTTTATAGGATCTATGTGAAGCCCAGAGACATATATTATAGCTTCCCATTCCAGTTCTTTCTTTAATTAAAAGAATCTTTTGAACAACTAGAGAACTTGGATAGTATTTCTGAACATATTAAAGCCAAAGGTGACCTGATCACCTCCCTAGGCTCCAATGAGCCATGGCCTTATTTATTTCATTAATTACCTATTTCACTGTCCTTACAGCCCATCCAAATTAAAAGGAAAGACAAGGAAGGAAATTAAAAGGGGTTTGGGATTCACCAGAAGCACCTTCTATTTGATTATATAACAAATTGTTTTATTCATTAATCACATATTTTAATATGCCACCAATTTCTGTAGCTGGGAGAGCAATGGACTATCTCAGAACATAATTAAGGATGAGCAAGCACGTTTGGGGGTTAGCTTTGTCTACAAAAACAATTCCAGGCAGTTTCTCAGTTGTTGCTATGCTAATAACTGCTAACATGAAACAATAGCAATAAACAATAGCTTTGTGACCACAGTGTTGGAACTTCCAGTTGCCATCATTAAGCAAATCATCATAGTTAAGCAAGGAAGTTATATGATCACATTTATGAGCTCCTGCTGTCTTCTCTATTGACTTGCTTCTAGGAAGTCAGCAAAGGAGGTCATAAACAGCAATCATATGACCCCCATGGAGCATTGCAGCAAGTATGAGGACCTGTCATTAATTTATAATAGTTGCTAATGGACCACCTGTATTAGCCATTTGGTCCAGAAAAAAAGAGGTTCACACAGGTCTCAAAGACTCCATTTTAATGGCCAATAAATCAAGTGCTAATATTATGATATAATTAGTTTCAAAGATTCTATATATTAACCCTTTACTTTTTAAACAATGAATGAGACTCATTTTGCCTCTTTTGTTCTGACTTACATATGACTGTTAGAGACTTGATACCAAACCCTATTGACCTACCTAGAGCTATCAGGAGCTTTGGATACCATTGAACACATCTTGGTGAGCCCACATGTAGTGACTGGGAGTCATTTTATGTGGGTTCTATTCCCAGGTTTGTGGGCAGTTTGAGTAACAGAGAAGAACAGTTAACTCTGATTTCTGCAAAATCTGGTACAACAAGTCTTTGCCCTCTCCGTACTCCCATTTCCATCTCTCATAGAGCACATAGGTGACATCATCTGTCAGTTTGGATTGAGCAATTATAAATAAGCTTTACAACCTAGCTTTATATGAGAATTCTGGGCCAATATGTAGTCATTGTGAGGGTTATTATCTGGGAAGGTAGATGAAACTTAAAACACTGCCTCCCCGCAAACTTACAATTAGTCCAGAAACATCTTAGCTCAGACATAGCCCTAATGTGATGATGTTCTCATCTTGAAGGAGCAAGTCCATGACTTTTCAACCTCCACAGACTGTTGACTCCTGCTGAAAGTTCATCATAACATTCTCTGTATAGTACTGCCTTACTAGAAAGAATAATTCTAATAACAATTCTAAATTATTGTAGACCACAGTGGACAGAATGCTAGGATATGTGAGATGTTACTGTAATGGAATATCTATGTCTGGTCACGTCAGTGTTTACTGATTGGTTTCCATGTTCAAGAGCTGGTTTTGAATAATAAAGCCCTATGTTGCTTGGCTATAAGATTTTTACTCTGTGACATATTTACTTTGCTTTAAGTCTCTCTAATTTAAAAAATGCAGCATCACAAAAATTGAACTTTGTGTTGTGCCTCTTATGATCTTTCAAGGCCTCTAAATTGGAAAAATAAATATAACTCCTAAAATAGTTGCAACAGTGATATGATGCTCATTTATTTTCATTGTAAAACTATATAATTTTGATTTGGAGATCACAATCTATTAAATATGAAGTAATAGTCATATTACCCCTATGTCTGTGACAAAAACAAGAATCCTTTAGTTTGATAGTTTGATAGTTTATTAACATTTATAGGCCGCCCTTTTCCCTGAGGGGACTCAGGGCGGCTCACATAAAATCAGGGAAGGGGGATACAAACTATGACATAGACACACATAAGTAAAAATAATGAGCAACATTCATTCATCATTCGGGAGGGGCGGCTATCTTTGTCCCCAGGCCTGACGGGCTAGCCAGGTCTTAAGGGCTATGCGGAAGGCCTGGACGGTGGTGAGAGTACGAATCTCCACGGGGAGCTCGTTCCAAAGGGTCGGAGCTACTACTGAAAAGGCCCTCCTCCTTGTAGTTGCCAGCCGGCACTGGCTGGCAGATGGAATTCGGAGGAGGCCCAATCTATGAGATCTAATTGGTCGCAGGGAGGTAATTGGCAGAAGGCGGTCTCTTGGTTATTGTAGCACATGCCTTTATGGACTGACCCTGTTTCATGCCACCAATCAAGGCAGATTGAATTTATAAAACTGTAAGTTATCGTGAAGCTGGTATTATTTAAGAAAACATGAAACTTTTCTATTTAGGGACAAGCTCTGCCATTCCTGAAAAGCTACATTTCTAGCCATGAGGTGGCACTATACACTAAGAATTACTACACCTGTTAAAAATAGCTGATAGGAAGTTTAATCAAGTTATGTGTGTACAATAAATTTAGAAAGGGGGAGTCCAACATAAATTTAATAAGAGGGTATGACTAAAATATTCAAAGCAGCCATAAAACTGCTTCCTTCCAAAGCAGGTAAGACTAAGATTATTAAATTCTTGATAAGATAAAACCATATACATCTTAAGATGCACAAATATAATTCAGTGCTATTACGTGCTAGCCCCATCTTTCTGTATTGTAATTTACTAATAATATTTTAAGTACTTAATTAATTTTGTTAGTGAACAAGCATTGAATAAAAAAGGAGATAAAAACAGAAATGCAAGAGGATGCACTATTAATAAAAAATAGATTGTAGAAAGAAGCTTTCAATCGTATTCATTCTTCCTTTCATTTTTTCCTTCAACCATTCACTGCCACATAGATATTTATACTATTTTTTAAAAAAGGAAAAAGTATAGCTGTTTATATCTATTTTAATCTTTTTTCAGTAATAGTATTTTTCATTATTATTCCATTCAATGGAGAAATCTATCTTTTTTTCTCTAGGAGTTCAAAACCACCTGATGCCTCATAATCAATCATACATTTATTTACACTCATGTACCAATGAGTTGTAACATATACAAATAAAAGAAAAACTTAGAAATGTAAAAATAAAATTAAAAGTGGTTGAATCATTGAAAAGAAATAAGAGAATGACATTAATTTAATAATATAATCCAAATAAATGAAATTGGAATATACAAATTTTCATCTCTAGGTCCTAAACCACAAAATATTATTATTAATTATGATTTGTCACATAAGCAGCTGGATGTTCAGACTGGATTTGGCATTTTTGTCTGTCTATCAAGTCCTTCCCAAGGATCTGGGATAGGCAGATATGAGTGTTCAGTGGTGTTGCAGATATCTTCAAGGATATCATACTCATAATCAAGGATTGCACCTTGAGTCAACTGGACAGTTCTCGAAATCAAAGAAATGTTTTTTCATGTGCCACTGTTGTCAGCTACTCAGAATATTTTCTTACTTTCTATGTTTCAGTGAAGAAAACTTATAATTTGCTACAATGAGAGAAATCAAAATAATATTTTTTAAACTTATAGCTACAACCTAAATATAGAGAATTCATAACAGATTTCTCTGAATATTTTAAAACATGTGAGATCAATTTGCAGCAATCAAGTAATAATGCACCTAAAAATAGGTCACAAGTGATTAGATGTAAAGTAAATATAGTGATGTTAGTCCAGATACTGATCTGTATTTGTTCCTGTTGATAGAACAAGAAAAAGAAAACAAAATGTAAGGATGTTTCTAATATTTATGAGATCAATCAATGAAAGAAGTTCTAAAATTGTAATGTTTACATTCAGGATAACACAAAATTACCTCCATCCTCATTTTGCTATCATATGCTTCTGTTAACAAGGAACTGATCATTAGATACAATTCATGATTATAAAAGACCATGAAATTCACTTCTCCAGATGACAGAAAGTTCTGTGGAAGAATCTTTACAGAAATGATGGCCTCATAATGATGGACAGTAATGAAGATATATTATACTTTTAGCGCCTGTTTATCTACAAATAAACAAGGAGAACATTTGGGATGCAAATCATTTTCCATAAGTAGACAGCACAAATTCTAATCTTGTATTTAATTGTTTTAAAATAACAGCATGGATATAATTTAGGGTTTTTTTTCTCCTTTATTCATGTTTTTCCATTGAGTTCATCATAGCTGAAATTCTATGCATTATTCTTTTCTATAACTCCCCCAAACAGTTGCACAAGCTAAAAGCTATGAGATTCCAAACACTGCAAAAATCTCCCTAGTTTATATTCTTAGCAAGGTAACAAATTGATCACTTGCATTTCTTATCATACACTTTTAAGCAGAAGCTATAGGGACATATAACATCATAAAGTGATTAACAAAATACTTTCAAAACGTACATTAGAGATTTCATATACCAAGACGACATCTTCAGGAAATATTTTTAGAACTCGTCATTTGATCCTAGCTTAGTATAACCATCTTTCATGGCCTGTGAAAGATATGAATTGTCAACTAGCATAACTGGTGAGTATCAGGATGGGGAAGGATTAGCACTGTGTGTATTATATCTGAATGAAACAGTATAAATACATCAGTAACATTTTTAATTCTTTACTTCCAAGACGTTACAGAGAAATAGTGGCAGACTGTTATTATTCTGCTTGAATCTGTTCCGTTAAAGTTACCATCTGTCATTTTAATGTCATGTTACCCAATTAAAATGCTGTTACTGGATAACAGTCATTGGAAGAGACAATTGGACAGATTGTCCATCCCTCCCTAAAGCCTCTAGTTCCTGCTTTGCTGCCTCTGCAACCTGTTTAATGAAAGCACAGTTAAGAAACTGTGTATATTTAATTTGTGCACTGTGTTGCAAATAACTTCTACTTATATCCAATAAACATTTTAGTTTAACTAATTGTAATTGTACTTTAATCGCTCACCAGGGTTTTTTTTAACAATAATAATTTTTTTAAAGGTATGAGAATGCATGTAGATGTTATAAGGCCAGTAAGACGACCTCATATCAGTGAAAGAAACTCCTGTACAGGTTCTGTGTGGCCCATTATATTCTACTTCTGAGATAATATCTGAGAAACAGTCCCAAAGTTATATTTTGTTTTTGTTCCACAAATGCTAGGCATAAACACTGTTTACATTTTCAGCATTTTATATCACAGTAATTTTTCTGCTTCCTTCAAAAAAAAAATCCAAGGAATTCTAGGGAGACATTGATCAGTTCCATTTGCAATTCCCAATATCTAGGCCAGGAGTGTCAAACTGGCAGCCAATGGACCAGATGCGTCACACACAGGCCACGGCCACCCCAGCTCCACAAAGGGAAAAACCATCATGATACGTCACGTGACATTAACGTGGCGCTGCAAATTTGACTCATATGATCTAGGCAAAATTTCATATTAGAAAGAACAGGAACATTTTTGGGGGGGGGAGACTTCAGAAGGCAAGATAGCAGTCATGAGTATGTAATGAAAGCCTCGGGTCTTTGATCATATCAGGGCATCTCCCCTCTTGAATTTTTTTTACTTCACCCCCTCCCTCAAGTGTTCTGCACTTTCCAGTAGGAATTTGTCATAGATTCCCCTGGGAAAAAGATTATTACCTACTTTAAAAATACATACTATATTCATTCTATAAAAGAAAGACCTCAGTATTAGAAAAAGCATAGAATTTAAAACTTAACAATACTGTTGAAAGAAATGTCCTTTTGGGTTCAGCTCCAAGTGGGGGGAAAGACACTGGAGACATGGAGGCTGCTTGGAAAGATGGTTTAATGTTGGACAGGACCACATGGCTTGAGTCCTGAACAGAAAAGGTGATCACATGCTTCAATGTTGGTGGAGAAGAAGAGAAGGGAGGGGCTTGCAGGTTTTTTACAATCTGTTCAGACCCACCTATCTGTTTCCTGTTCCTGCGTAAGAAATGTATTCTGATTGGTTGTCAGACTCCCATGGGGCCATGCAGGGGCAACTCTCTAGGCTGTGTTTTGAATCTAGGTTTGGTTGAGTTTTCAGATGCCATGTGGTGAGTTGGGTAAAGGGCCAATATTATCATGCCTTAATCCCATCACCCTGGAACTGAAGAGGAGAAATCTTTATTATGTAAAGGGACTGGCTTGGGCATCTTAATGGCCCATTGACAAACGGGGTGGGGGCAGGAAGCTGCAGGGAGCTATTCTGTCTTTAAAACATGTTCTCCCTTTTCACATCCAAGGGAATATATTCTGCCTTTTCAACATTTCCCAGAATATTTCATTTTTCTAGGAGAGTATTAGGTTTTAACTTCCTGCAATACAAAATAATAAATGATATGCTCCAGTGTTCTATGCAAAGGAAGGTTTGGCTGCCTTCACACAGCCTTCAAACATCCATGATTTTCATTGAAAAATGCCTAGGAACAGGACATGTTCAGAGGATACACTATTGCGGGACCTTGCAGATTTCCCTTCTTACAGGATAAATTCCTAGTTCTGATAGAAATGTCCCTGCAAATGAAGATAGCCCTAATTTAAAACATACTCAAGCTTAACCATGAAAGTTTAGGAATGCTGGTTATTGTTTTTCTTTTCATTAGTTTTTCTTTAAAGGCAAAGGTAAGATATTTTCAGCAGATATTTAAATACATATGACTCCTAAATTAGAAAAACACTTAGTCATGATTTTAATTTTTAGCCCTGAACAAAACAGGTCACGCTGTATATGGAAATAAAAACTTAATATTTTTTTGTATTACCTTCTATTAATTTAAAATAAATAAATGCAGATGATACGTGGGCAGACAGATTGTTATCTCAGATATTGAACTTGCCAATAACATTCAATTTCATTTAACACGATCTTAAAATGTCTACCATTAGCCAGCCATAGGATCTGGTGATGTCTCGTTAATTTTATGGTGTTCTATATCATTGCCATCAATAGTTTCTAATTCTTTTCTAACTTACCCTCTTTGAGTTGTTGCTATCCAAAATATCAAAACCTGCACAAATTTTTATCTATTGGTTCAATGCTCAGTAGTTTTCACCAACCTGCTACCTGAGAGATGTTTGGAACAAGAGTTGGGCAGTTGTAACAACTTTGAATAAATAAAAGTAAGTAAACAAATTTTGAAGATCCTCAAACTGCATGGCTCTGTAGATTTTGGGAAAGAATGATTGTTGAGATCTCTGCTTTTGATTAAAGCAGTGTTTATTCACTGCAATAAGCCCAAACCTGGAACTATTTATTGGAGGATACTTGAAAATTAAATGGAAAATAAAACAACACATCAACAGTAATCTGGGTAGAGTGAAGTAGAACAACGTAAAGTTCAACCTAATTATTTGCCTTTACTTAACTGAGAGCAGCTTCAAATAGAATCTCCAAATCATTGCCTTGTCTAATGGATGCATATCTACAGAGGCAGACATTAAAGTGTCTTTAATCTATGGACATAACACAACAATATATGAGAAAGAGTAGAAGAAACAAGAGATTCTGCTGAGATGTTGGTCTTTTGGCACAAATGGGTGTATTATTTGGAACCCTGACATCTAATAGGTGTCAATCAATTAGGGCATCTTTCAAAAACCTGATAATATAAAGTTAAGACAATGTCTTAGCTTACTCAGCTTATTCAGCTAATAGCATGCTTAAGACAACTTCAACAAGAATTTCTTTATTTGTTTCTAATATAACATGACTTTAATTTTTCAATGGAAAATGTGTGGGATTCTTATTTTTATTGTAAAGGGGGAAATGAATGGGATGTTTTCTTTTTTTTCTTTTTACTGTGAAGAACTCGCTGTAAGGGTATTTCTGACATTTTGTCACTGTATACTATTGTCATATTTTGAACTAATGCACTTTTGAACATGTATTATGTTAATATCTATGGGAAATCCAAATTTAAGGCTACCTTCAGCCTTGGCAAGTCATCAACTGATTTTAGTGAGTCATAATTTTTTTATTCTAACTTACATACTTTGTGTTGTATAGAAAAGGGATATGTTCTGAATGTCATATAGAACTCCTGAAAGCAAGATAAGATAGAAATTTAATGAATAATTCTATCTACAAATGGAATCCCCAGATGTGTGTGGCCTGTTGGTGGAGCAACAAACCACACACTTATTTCTAACAAAACCAACCATATTTTAATAGTTAGAAAAATCTTACTTTTCCAAATGTTGGTCATATATGAAAACTCAGATTCTGCCATGTTTATAAATGAAATGTGTTTGAATATTAGTAGCTTGGGTTGGTAGTTAGGCTGTTGGTTTGAGCTCCGAGTTTGGCAATTTGGTTGCAAAAGTTTTGTCACCATTTGAGGAGACATCATCAGTGTGTTTTGAGTTGTGCTTGTCTGTCAGAGCATAGGTCTTTACCTTTTTATGAGACACAAATTAGTTTGAATGTTATTTGTTCAGATATTTCTGAGTCATGATCTGATTTCGGACTGTTTGATTTGTTTGACTGTTGTTGCTGGGCTGTGGTTAAGTACCATCTGAGTGATATAGATTAGGATTAGAATTGTTTATCTGGGCACGTCTGAGTCATGGTCTGGTTTCAGCTTGTTTGATAGTTTGAGTGGCTGGCTGTTGTTACTGGGCTGTGGTCCAATTTCTTGTGAGCCAATGGGTTATAATTTTGTTGCTGCATAGTGAGATGCCTTTTTACTCATTTCTAATGCCATGCTCGGGATCATGATTGATGTTTATAATATTTCCTACAATATAAATACATATATCTCCACTAATATTACAAATTTAATAACAGCATCTGATTAATAAAAGCTTCACGTGATATTGCTCTAAAATAAAACAGATCAGTTTATGTTTGCCATCCTTAATAAAGTAAGGTTCCAGGCTAAAAGCTTAAATAGGAGGTCACTGCCAGATTTTCACAAGTAATAGTCAGTAAGAAAAAATAAAACACCACAACTTAAGATTAAAGTTAAAAAAGAAAAAAAATTGTAAACTGCATTCCCAACAAATCTTTTCCATCCATCAATTATCAAGCTACTTTGTTGAAGAAGTGTTACCCTTAATCGCAACTGTGCGGTGCCAAGTGGTTTGGAAGTAACTTGAATATTTTTATTACAAAGCCACTATGGGATTTTCCAGATGAAAGTCCCTTCCTTTCCCATAGGAAAAATGCAGCTGGTGATCAACTCTGCCCTAACTAGTAAATGTTGCATTTTATAGATTTAAAAGAAAGTTGATAGAACTAGATTGTTATATCATACACTTATGATACCAGGACATTTAGATTATGATGTATCTCTCCTTAAGAGGCTTTCACTGGACCCAATTGCACTGCACAATTTTTGTACAGTCTCCAATGTCCCCATTTTAGGGAAGTTTGTTGAGAAAGTATTTGGGATTCAGCTACAGAGGGTCTTAGAAGAATCTAATTATGTAGTTCCCTTTTGGTTATTTTTCAGGCTAAGGTATATGCTGAGAAAGTGTTTGTTGATTACCTCTGGCAGAGCTGGGCTGGTAGTAGTACAACCATTCTGGTTCTCCTTGACCTTTCAGCTACATTTGACACCTTCACCCATGGTACTAACTGTGAGGATTTGGCAGCTGAGGGAACAGGGCATCGTGGTGGTTCTCCTTTCTCTGTGATTGGGTCCATTCAATGTAATATCCGAGAAGAGTTAAAGTCCAAGATAAGAGTTTATGGAATTATCTTGTGACTTGTACACATACCAATACTTGCCCCTTCTGCATAAAAATTAAGTAAGTGCTGAGTGAGGTAATTTGTCAGTTTGGAGTTAAATGTTATTAAAAGCAGATTATACCCAACTGCACATCCCAATCCCAGATCTATCAATTGTTTGGATGGGAAATAAGTCTCAATCCCAATCATGACAAGAACAAGTGATTAGGCACTCCAGGGCCAGGATTTATTTCTGAGCAGAATTACACTTCACCCTTCAATGACGATATATAATGGGGGGGGGGGTTCTTGAATTCACTGCTCATGAACCAGCTGGTAGCTGTGACTAAGATAAATAAGTGAATAAATAAAAGAGACTTTGCTTATCCTGTATGAAGTATTGCAATGTGCTATATGAAGCTGCCCCGGTAAACCACTTGGAAACTGTAATTCATTCAGAATGCAGTGGTACAGGCAATTATGGGCATAACATGTCACATCTATGCACCATACTGGTTACCAATAAGCTTCTAAGTACACATTGAAATTGCTGGCTATACTATTCTTCCTGGCAAAAGGCTTGGTTGTCTAAAGAACAGTCTGTTAACCAGTGTCATCTGATGAAAGGACAGTCCTCTCTGTTAACCAGTGTCATCTGAAGAAACTTAGGCGGCAAGATTTTCTCAGGTGGGGGACATTTTCCTGAAATCCATCTAGTTTTCCCATTCAACTTTGTTTTAAAGAACACGGCTCTTCCCTCAAGCCTTACTAAATAGTAGGTCACATGTATACTACGCTGTTTTTAATATGGATTGTTTTATTATTATGATTCTTCACATAGTCAGCCAGATGTTCAGACTGGATTTAGCATTTTTGTCTACTTATTCAGTTCTTTCCAAAGACCAGGGATAGGCAAATGTAGATGTTTGATGTGGTTATATATATTGACATGGGACAGCAAAAGCTGCCTTTGTCAATGCCAATGGTATTAAAGTGGTGCTCCAGATTTAGAAGATAGGGTTAGGTCTCCATGAATTCACAATGAAAAATAGATATCGCCAGCTAGATTTGTAGATATCTATTTTGTAGGTTGGGTATGCTTAGGGGGATTGACATCTTTCTAGACTGCTTTATCTGCCTTTCCTGATAAAACACATGGAAAAATCCCATTAGACTGAAAATCAAAATAGGGCTAGTGTTAGTGTTGTGATTAGGGTAAAGATTAGCCTTAGTTTCCAATGAATTCCTAGTGGAAACATTCCATGCCCACCCATTTTCCTTGGTAGGTGAAGTCTGTCAACATTGTTATGGGGATGAAGGAATGATACATTGTCATTATTTTTCAGGACTTCCTATCTAGGGCCTTTAGTTCTGCTTTAGTACAATCCACTATTCCAGCAGGGTCTCTAATGACTGTGTTGATTAGACTGCCTTGATGGTATTTCTTTCACTAAGTTTGGGTTTTTCTTCATTGTCTTGATATATTCATTTCTAATCTTTTTCTTGACTTTGTTGTGCTGTATGTTGTCAGCTTTAAGTATGCCCAGGTACTTATAGTGGTCATCTTCATCTAGATTCTTGATATCATTTCAATAGGGCATCTAGAGGCCATCAGTGTCACTATTTTCCCTGTTTCATGGCAAGCATGCACATTTGTCCAGTCCAAATTCCATTGCAATATCTTGGCTATTTCACACCATGTGAAATAGAATTTCTGTTCAACAATGTCCATACATTGTTGAACATAAATTCTATTTCACATGGTGTTTTTTCCATATAGCTTCAAATCATCCATGTAAAGGAGGAAGGATAGCCTGGAAGATGTTTTTGATATTTGATAGCCATGCCCTCAGTTATTCAATATGTGGACAGAGGACAAATAGTAGTGGTGATAGTGAGTCTACGTGGAAGATTCCTGTCTTGATATTAACCTCTTCCATTCTATCACAATTGACCAGCAACTGTGTCTTCCATTGTGCCATCAATCTTTGTACAAAGCTTCTGATCTTTTTACTGTGTTTTACTAATGTTCCAATATCTAATGGACTGCCACAAAGAAGAGGGGGACCAATCTGTTCTCCAAAGCACCTGAAGGCAGGACAAGAATCAATGGATGGAAACTAATCAGAAATACAACCTAGAATTAAGCAGGAATTTCCTGACAATTAGAACAGCTAATCATTGAAATGACTTACCTCCAGGTTGTGGGTATTCCAACACTGGAGATTTTAAAGAAAAACTGGACAACCATTTGTCTGAAATGGTATAGGGTTTCTTGCCTAAGCAGAGGGTTGGACTAGAAGATCTCCAAGGTCCTTTTCAACTTTTGTTATTCTGTTATACTGACTCCTGTTATTTCTAGGCACTTGATTATCCAATAATGTGGCAGGGAGCCAAATGCCTTCTGGTAATCAATCCACCCTACATTCAAATTCCTCTTCTTTCTCTTGCAGTTTTCCTTGTCAATTAGAAGTTGATCTTTCATTCCTCTGCATTTGGGCGGTTTACTTTCTGCTCAGGTGGAAATAGTTTGCTTTCAACTAGATGCTGTTGGACTGCACCAGCTGTCACACCAGTTAGTAATGTAAAAATTGTTGGTAACGGGTAATTGGCCTGTAGTTGCCTGTTGCTGCCCCTTTTGTTGGATCTTTCATTGTCAGATAAGTTTTGCCAGATGTTAACCACTCTTCACCTCCTTGCATGTGCTGCTAAACTGCTTAACAACAAGTGGGTGTAGACTAATCAGATATTTCAGTCAAAACAATCATCTTCACCTGGTTCTGAGCAGTTCTTAATCTTCCTTGATCTGTTCTCCACCATTTCTGCTATTATTATTATTGGTTCTTTCATTTTACCTTCTTTTTTATTCTTATCCACCTGCTTTAACCAAGCTCGTTCTTGTTTTATTTCTTTGAGTCACCCCATATCTGTGCCCAGAACTGTACTGTTTCTTCCTTGTTCAGGTACTGATTGATTCACTACAGTCTCTCCATTGATAGATAGGTAAAAACATTTCTGATTAGATTGAAATTAGAGATTCTGCTTTTTATGCTTTTCTACTACTAAACTAAATAATAGTAATGATGATTATCCTGAAATAATGGAAAATATATTTAAAATTAAAACAACTCTGCCTAACTCTTAACAGTCTCTACTAAATGTTCTGGTGATGCATCCAATTATAATGATCATATGATGAACAGTTTGTTCAGATGTTAGAATTCATTTTCATGAAAGAGTAAATAGAAAAAAATCTTGACTGAGATAACTTTATACTGTAATATTTTATTGAAGGTCCTTCCCATAATGTTAAAAAAGCCAATTATCCTAGATATATTGCTCCTTGAATTGTAGATTTTGGACATCAGAAAAAAAAACGCCTTTTACATTAAAAAAATTAAAAATTAACCTATATGGAACTATCAACACTAGGAGAGACTCTTCAGTAAATAAATGCATCCTCTTGTGTGCTTACATTTGGTCAACTTGTCAAGTGTATTTAAAGTCTAAAATCTTGATTGACTACGTGAATTTATAGCATTAAATTCTCACAGTTCTTTTCATCATGGTTCTCCCCTAGAAGTACTGCTGGACTTCTGAAGTGTACTGTACTGTATAACATGAATTGACCACTAGGTGGCCTCTGAAGGCCTCTGGCCTCAGCAAAGGCATTTCAGAAGATAGTTCCTTATTTCAGCCCAGTAACTAAAAAAAAACCTAAAATCCTTTCAGGTAAATTTTTGTGAAACTTGCAGTTAATTACTAAATACATTAGAAGAGGTTTTCTTAGTTTTCCGTTCTATTTTTATTAAGCCACCCTGGCTTTATTATGCCCTTAATTGCTTTGAAACTTCCATAGTCCATTACACAAACTTGGCCTTTGTTCAATAATTTCAGTACTGCTAATAGATTTTTACAAAGTATATCTCTTTATGCAGGTCCAAATACCAGCAGGGCAGAGTATGTTCATTTATTGGGCTTACGTAGATGAATTATAATACAAAGCAGGTCCCCACTGCAGGTAGCCCTGGTAGCTCATCGTATCTATGCAAATTTCTATTCTGTCTTCAATGTCACCAAGACCTCTGGAAACATAGTTTTTTCCCCTCAATGCAGGGTTCTTTTGTCTTTATCATTGAATAGAAGTGAGAAATTCAGGTAGTCAAATATACTGTATCATTATTACCCAAAGGCTGAACATTTGTTGGACAGGAATAGGGATTCCCAAAGTTGGGTACCTCCAAAATGCCATTATCCCTGAACACTGATTATACTACACAAATGTGATGAGAATAGAAGGGCAATTTAGGGAAATATAAGGCTGGGAACTTCAGAATCATAATCTAGGGAGATATTGTAACAAAGAGGAAGTTGCTTTGGATTTTATAGCTCTGTTAAAAATTTTTCACTACCCCTGATTCTTGTTTATTTGTTATAATTTGATTATAATTTTATTCTAAGAAAACATATACTTTAAGAAATAAAGATTTGATCATTTGGACAATACCATTCATAAAGTCAGGGATTGTTTTTTTTTTAATTATTCTCTCTCCAGCTCACATATAAAAGCATCTGAAAGCTCACAATGCATAATAGCAATGGCACTTAGGCTTATATACTGCTTCACAGTGCTTTGCAGCCCTCTTTAAGCAGTTTTACAGAGTCAGCATATTGCCCCCAACAATCTGGGTCCTCATTTTATCCACCTCAGAAGGATGGAAGGCTGAGTCAACCTTGAGCCTGGTGGGATTTGAATTACCAAATGGCAGGCAGGCAGCAGGCAGCAGAGGTAGCCTGCAGTACTGCACTCTAACCACTATGCCACCAAGGGTGTATATAGATAGACAAGTAGTCCGTATTCATATTTAATTTCACATCATTTTTTTCACTTACAGAAAACCTGGCATACACAATGGTTGACATCAGTATAAAACATATTTACTCTTACATTTTGTGACAAATGGATGCAAATATGTCTGCAGGAGACTTTCTAGGAAATTTAACATAATATTCTCCGACTGCTGCTCTTCCATTGGAGTACAACACACAGACTATCCTGGAAGCATAAAGACCTTAATAACAATAACATAATTACAGTATTTTTGTCATACTATTGGACATCTTTAGAGTTGTACAAAAGGGTTGTATAAAAGCACAAGAGTATTTGAAATAGTACTACTATTTCAAGAGTAGACCTTGTTTCAAACTGTTGAAGTTAGCCAATCATACTAAAAATGGAGGTGGGTATAATTTCCATTCTATTTTCCTCTCTAAACATGGGAATTTTTTAAGATGTTTTAAAATGTCTACCTAATTTAATACCCCAACGTATAACTCACTGCAGGAATAAAGATGATGTATTTGCATATTGAAAGTGCAGGTGAGTGTGGCTATATGATTTTGGGATAAATGTATGACTAAAACTATGTAAACTGTATGATCTTAGGGAAGTGGCTAGGAGAGAGATTGTGTGTATGTTAAATGTACAGTCTTACACATACTAAATATTTTAACAAAATCCAGATTTTTTAATTGAAAATGTTCAAAGTCCCTCTGCCCAAGCTGTTGTAAAGTTCTCTGAGAAAAAAAAAATCTGGTATTCCAATTTTGAAATAACAAAAGTATATGGGAGCAACTCAACATCTTCAAGACAAAGCTATGATGCAATTGCAGAGATGTCAATCTAGAGATCAGACTTACAGAAACATTAAAAGGTGCACTGAAAGTCCATGATGAACGTTAAGATTTTCCGCTCTGCAGATATAATTAATGACATGTCCCATATTCTAACAAAGAAAAACAATAATAAGTGGCCTATGTCAAAAAAGGTATTTTATTTCCTCAGTGTTATTTAACTAACCTTTACTAAACTGGCTCCTCCCAGATAATTGAGTGTGGGATCAAAAGCTGTATCAGCAAACTTCAGTCCTAATTTATAACATCTTCAATGCACTTGGGGAAAAAATCCTGCATTGATATAAGGAAAAGACAAGCATGCTAAGTTATAATAAATGGCTCAAGGCAAAATGTGGAGCAGGTTTTCTTCATTAATCACTGAACAGGTAAAGAGGGTGTTTGGATCAGAGCCATGACAAAATTGTAAGAGTAGAGAAATATTGTCTACTCTTTTCTTTTGATACTGTAACCCCAATCCAAATCATAGAAAAGCAAAAACACTGCCACTCCTATCCATGCTATTCCAACTCAAATTATGCCTTTCCCCAGCATTGCTGATTTCAGCAAAAAAATAAATAAAAATAAATCAGGAAGTACAAATGTTCACATCACATTTTCTCAGTTTCTGCTTGCCAGGCTTGTGCTGTCAGCAAAACAGTAATTTTAGCATATGTTTTCTGTATGAAAATCCTACCTAGGAGAGGCACTACCCACCTTCTTCTTACAATTGGTGGCTAACCCCCCAAGTTATTTTTCCCAAATCAGCTCAAGCTTACATAACTATCTGTTCACTGTATTGTTTCTCATTTATCTCTAAGCAGAATGTGGAGGGTTTCTTTATATATAATGGAACTTTTCTCCCTTTAGAGCCTCACCATATTCCTCTCAATGAATTCCAGATGTTTCTCATTCTCTGGATCAGATATTTAGTGTGGAAGGGGGATTGCAAGCTGGAAGAGACATTATTTTCCCCCCATTCAGCTATTGGAAGATAGAATTTGTATATCAATATCTATTTGTTCTCCTTATCTTAATGCTTCTATTGATTACACTAATTATGGATATTTTGCCAGATAATCTGGCACATAACGATTTTGTAGTTGTTTCATCTGTGGTTGATATCCAAGCCAACCTTGTAGTGGTCAATTAACTGGTTACCTTTCTCTGCTAAATTATCAACTCACTCCTTTAAGTGTCAAGTCATCATGATGTATTACAAACAGGGTGACGAAAATTAATCTTTGTCAAACCCTGTTTTTAACCAGTGTCAGGAAATCTGAGCAGGTACAATTGTAGTTTGCAATATATTTGTCAAACAGTTCTACAATTCTGTCCTTTTGTCAGCGGAAGGTTATCTTGATGACACAGAGAGTCATGATTTATGTAAGTGATTTTACATAAGCCATGGCTCTGGATTCTTAACCAGAATATTTACATTAACTATTATTATTGGCATGAAGCAGTTCAAATTATACCATAAACATAATGTCTACATACTTCAACATGTTGCCTGAATTAATTTTTTTTGTTTATATTTTCAAATATAAGCACACAATCTTCTTCAGACGATGTAGTTATGTAACTTGCATCTTCACAGGGCTGCATAGAATACTGTACATTAAGAACCAAATTCTTTTATTAGTCTATTAATTGCTTTAAATAAGTTAGACACCTTCAGAATGACAACACTGGAAATGTCAGATGAATATCCCCAATCCCTAATATAAGATCTTTATAATCTTTAAGAATTTAAAGTAAACAGAAACAACAAGACAAAGTTTTGGCTATAGAAAGTTTCAAATAGATTAAAGGATCAGAAAATGTTTGCATACTTGATTTTGAATAAAATTTTAAAGCTAAATGCATTTTTGTGTGAAAAAAATACTTTTGATATTGGAGACATAAAAAGAAAAAACAATTTATAATGGCATGCAGAGACTTTTTTTGAAGAACTGCATTGAACTTTGAATCAATAATGTCAACTGGGAACAGTCTATTCGAAGAAGGTGCTACAGAAAAAGTTGTGCAACAAAGTTTTGTGAACATTAACAAGAATTTGAACACAAATTTGTCATAAACATTTTTAAAAATGGATGAAGCTTTAAAAATTAATAAGGTAACATAAATTACAATCCCAGAGAGCAATAGGATTTTCTTTTTACTAGACTTAAAAAAAGGCTGTTTAAAGTTTTGAAGAAATTAAAAATGAGAACATAACCATCTGAATGGATTAAAGAGCATATCGGGGTTTTTAAAGAGAAGAAATAAGATGTCAGTTTTTTTCTGATCAGGATTAAAATGGGACATTTTTGGTAGTTCATTTTGGATTGCTAACATCTGGATTAGAAAAATGTTGTATATTAGATTTGCTTATAGTTAACATGGAGTTGAAGCCTACAGTTACTTTGTATTTTCTAATGATAGCATTTAATTTGGTTTTGTACCTAATTGTCTTTCCACTTAAAGTAAGAGATATTAGTGAGTTTGTTCTCTTTTGAGGAGAAAATGTCCCTGTTTGTCATGTTAAATTTTAGTCTATGGTTCCCACTAGGCTCTAGGACTTTATGCCTGTAAATGTAGATTTACTTACTGTTGAGAGTTGAGATGTAGAATGATGACTTATATGTATTAATTAATGTTACTATTTTAGGCTTTTTTGAACTTTTTGCTGACACCTGGAGATTACTTATTGGATTGGTCTATTGTTAAGATATGAATTATGGGATGAAGGGATTGATATCTCTTAATTAAAAAGAGATGAAGAGATAGTAAAATTGTTTATGTCATGATGAGGATGGAAAGTTGCTTCCTTAGAGCTCTCTCTCTCTCTCTCTCTCTCTCTCTCTCTCTCTCTCTCTCTCTCTCTCTCTCTCTCTCCTCTTGCATATTTTCTTTTTTTTTAGTTTGTATTATCTTTTACTCTTCTAATTAAACCTTTTAATAAAATTATTTAAGCTGAACAGATCAGTTCCAAAATACTTCTTGATGTTTAATATAAACCCATAAATCTTAAATTCATATTCAAAATGCAGATTCTTTTCTTCTTCTGCAAGTTATACAGAAAATTATTTTCAGGGACTTGGCATGTGACAGGCATGTGCTATAGTATAAATGGCAGTACAGTTGTCTGTTTTCTTGTTACTGCTATTCATTTATCAGAAATGGGGTTTTTTTAATAAAAAAAATGAAATCATATTTTAGTGGAAATGTCCCATTAAATCCATTGCCTTCTCTAAGTAAGGATTATGTCAATTCAATATATTCATTCCACACATCAAGTTGCCGTAAATTCTGATGAAAAATAACTAAATTGCAAATTTGTAAAGACTAGGATTATGAGTAAAGGATTTTATGTCAGCTTTATGTAAAACAGCTAGGTATTTGTCATACTTTAATTGATAACAGAGCATGCAATGTTCCAGTTTATATTGGTTTGCAAACACAGTAGATTTTAAAGCAACTTTTATCCTGGCCCAAATAATACCATTCATAACAAAAAGATTAAGAGTCCAGTCGGCGATAGAGAAACAGTTTAGCTGGGATGGCTTACTAACTCATGTGCTATTCAAAAACAACCAAGATAAGCTTTACTCTTGGAGGATGAAAAGACATGACAATGCTCTACAATGGGAGTTCTGTCATATGAGTATCAATTTGAAGTATTAACATTCAAGAGAATAGTTAATTTGTCTTCAGCTGAAGATGGTTCAAAAAGAAAAGGATGTTGAGGAAACCTGCAAAGTTATACTGGTGCAAGTCCAAACCTTATTATTTTGTGCAGCTGCATAAAGTGAGCCCTCCAGGCAGCCAAAGGAAAACAGATGGTTTCTTTTGAAATGTAAAATTATTTCTGTATATTGAGATAAGATGAGAAGAACACCAATGGATAATTCAAGGCTGTGGCGCTATCTGTAGCGCATTGCCTGTAAGAAGCTCAGTTGTGTTAAAAAAGGGGGGGGTTAAATTAAAACCCAAGACCATTAATAAACACAACTGTATAGGAAGTTTAGTTTTGAGTAGATATGCATAAGATTACAAAGCAAATCTACTATGGCAAAATGGGACAAGAAAAGCAAAAGCAATGTATAGCTAAGAAACCTGGAGGACCACATAGAGAAGAATAAACATATTAACAACAAATGTAATAATATTTGAGGGAGGCCTTGACATGATCATAATTGGAAATCCAGTTGTAAATCATTCTGGTTATAACTCAAGGACCACCTACAGTGGGACCTCGGGTCCCAACCATAATCTGTTCCAGGACTTCGGTTGGCACCTGATTTGGTCGTGACGAGAAGCAAGACTGACTGAGCATGCACGGAAGGGGAAATCACTGTGGCTGTGTTTATTCAGCACTCAAGGATGTGTTCGTGACCTGAGTGACACATTTAGCGGATGTTTTGGTCTGCATCCAAATTGTTCATGGTCTGAGCTGTTTGGGACCCAATGTCCCATGTATAGGCAAATTATATTCATTTATCTTTTAGATTAATAAGTATATGAACCAGATTGGCTTTAGCAGAGGACTACTTGATCCTAGAAGATGACTATGATGGCATTCATATGAAACTGGGTAGAGGTTGTTCTCAGATATAAAGGTGTTCTTCGTCAGGAAATGTAGCTCTGCCATTATCCTCCAATGCAGAGGCTGAATTGAGGGAAAGTTCCACCTCTCCAGACATCTTTAAGATTGAACAATTAGGTAAAAGCTGTTTACACAGAACAAAGTTCATAATGAGGTGCCCTACTAGATCACATCCATCACCCATCTAGTCCAGCAGTCTTTTCTCACAATGGCCAGCCAACTGCACAAGGAAGCTACCTAATCTCCTAGTAGGTGGCCTTCAGAAGCAATCCCACTACCAAGACTAATAGCCATTGGCCCCTATGATTTCTGTGAACTGGTCCAACTCTTCTCTGAAGCCAGCCAAGCTGGTAATGTTTTCCAAAGTAGAATGCATGTTTTGTAAAAAAATAATAATAATTGTAATTGTAATTTAATAAATTTATATGCCGCCCAATCCCATAGGTCTCCTGGTGGCTTACAAAATACAAGAGTAAAAATAAAAAGTTAAAATATAGGGAAAGAGAAAAACAGATTTAAAAACAACATACCATACACTCAACCTAGGTGGGGCTGGACCTCGTTCATGGGGTCAACAGCCCCAGGCCTGCCAGAACAGCCAGGTTTTAGTGGCTTTTCGGAAGGCCGAGAGAGTGGGAAGGGTCCGGATTTCTGCGAGTAGATCGTTCCACAGGGCTGGAGCAGCTACAGAGAAGGCCCTCCCCCGAGGGGTCACCAGCCAGCATTGTCCGGTCGACAGCACCCGGAGAAAGCCCAGCCTGTGAGATCTTATCGGCTGCTGGGAGGTATGTGGCAGGAGGCGGTCTCGCAGATATCCAGTTCCTAGGCCATGTAGGGCTTTAAAGGTGATAACCAGCACCTTGAAGCCCGTTCGGAGACCGATAGGAAGCCAGTGCAGCTCACGGAGGATAGGTGTGACATGGGTGTATCTACATACACCCGATATCACTCACGCGGCTGCATTCTGGACAACCTGTAGTCTCCGAACACTCTTCAGGGGAATCCCCTTGTAGAGCGCATTACAGTAATCAAGCCTTGAGGTGACGAGGGCATGAGTGACCATTCAAAGTGCCTCCCAGTCCAGGTAGGGCCACAACTGGTGCACCAGGCGAACCTGGGCAAAAGCCCCCCTGGTCACAGCTGACAGGTGATGTTCTAATGTCAGCTGCGAATCCAGGAGGACACCCAAGTTGCGGGCCCTCTCTGAGGGGTGTAAAATTTCACCCCCCAGGCTAAGGGATGGAATATCTGGACTATCCTTGGGGGGCAACATCAATAGCCACTCGGTCTTGTCTGGATTGAGTGCAAGCTTGTTCACTCCCATCCAGACCCTGACAGCCTCCAGGCACTGGCACATGACTTCTGCCGCTTCGCTGAGTTGGCACAGGGTGGACAGATACAACTGGGTATCGTCCACATATTGGTGGTATTTAATCCCGTGCCGGCGAATGATCTCACCCAGTGGCTTCATGTAGATATTAAATAGGAGGGGGAACAGGACCAAGCCCTGCAGCACCCCATATTTAAGGGGCCTAGGGGTCGACCTCTGTCCTCCAACCAACACCGACTGCGACCTGTCCAAGAGGTAAGAGGAGAACCACCGTAAAACGGTGCCTCCCACTCCCACCTCCCCCAGTCGTCACAGAAGGATACCATGGTTGATGGTATCGAAGGCTGCTGAGAGGTCAAAAATACTTCTGTCTGTCCTGATTCTGTCAGGATTCAACTTCATTGGGTGACTTCTGGTTCTAATATTTTGGGTAAGGAAACATAACTTATTGTCCACTTTATCCACACCAGGTATAATTTTGTACACTTCAGTCACGACTATCTCACTCTCCTTTTTTCTAGAATAAAAAGTCCAAAAGCTCACAACCTTTCCTCACAGAAAAGCTACTCCAATCCTGGATCATATTAGTTTCCCCCTTTGAACCTTCATCAAATCTGCTATATCTTTTTCATACACTGAATTGAAGCCAGACAGATCACAGTTTAATTCAAAAGTGGCTTGTTCTTCCATTGTTAGTGACAACTACAGCTATGATCAAGATGTCCTGGCTACACTTATAATTCTCCTCCATATATCAACATCTGTTCTTAAACTGGCTTCTTCTGCAATCTCTATGCATGTAAGAACACCAGATAAAATAAAGACGTAAGTATTATTGCAGGCAACATTACCAAGAATAGCCTTAAAAGTCAGAGGTTTGCATAATTCTACATAAAACATAGTCTTTTAATGTACAACAAGTTTCCAACTGAAAAAAAAAAACTTCTGATGTAAACTCCATACATCATTTCAGAGCAATAGGTGATTCATAGCAACAAGTAAAAAATAATAATGTACAAACTGCACATCCATCTGTGTGTGGGAAAGAAAACCTGGAGGTGGAGGAGGGGGAGTGGAATTCCTTATAAAATTATACTCATGGGAAGTGAACAAGGGTGCTCTCTCATTAGGTTTTTATTTTTAAAAGATTATGCAAATGCATCCTTAAAGTTGGGTATGCTTTATTCTCCCCCTGCCTCCCCCCCAAATACCCGGAAATACCATGATTCATTGAGCCTACATCAGTCATGCAATGAAATCATTTTAAGTGAAGGATGTGATACATCTAAAGTGGTAACATCCTCCCAGAAAAGCTAAGGGAAGTCGTGATTTATGACAGGAATTAACATTTAAAGGACTTCAGAATAATAAACCTTCTTCAAAGAATTTTAGCCCTTCTTAACTTCATACGTTTAATGTCTGCTTTCTGCCCACCCGTTCCCTAGCTCAAGTTCAAAAAGATGCACTCTCATATTTGATCAAAAATCTCTTCAGATGGCTGCTATTAAGACTCTTAAATCACTGAAATAACTCCTTCCTTTTTCCCTTCCAACAGATGAAATTTGGATTCAATAACTATTTTCAAAATAAGGCAGAAAGAGGGGTTCTTTCCTTCAACTTTTCCTTGACAGCAAGCAGGAAAAGAGAGAAATCTTAAAGTCTGTAAATTTGATCCAAGCTGATTTCCAGATGTGTTGGTCTTGCAATTCCTAGAATTCCCTACACATCTGGAGAGTGCCAGCCTAAAGAAGGCTATCCTAGTCACTAATTTAGCATTGAAGAAAATGACAGTGTAATTAGAAACAGTGCTGCTTTCCTTGATAAACAGATGTTCCCTTCATTTAAATGTTGTGCACATTTGCCAACAAAAATAGTTTTCCTGAGGCAGCAAGATAATTTCCATCCTGTGGCCCCTAATTTCAGATAAAGTGCTTCCTACCCATCAGTTTGGCCTTTGGAGCTATTCTGAACATTGGAACTTTAGATACGTTTTCCTGATAATCACCTAGATGTCAATGGGCCGATATCCAAGCAAACACAATTAACCTATACACTTTAACCCTCTTATTTGGTAAATAATGAATTATTTAGAATTTTTTAAAGGATGTACTGTATACCATAATGAATTATTTAGATTTTTGAAAGCTGTATACCATATTGAATTATTTAAGTTTTTAAAACATGTATACCTATTAGATCACTCATATCCAAACTCATGATTGCCCTAGCACAAACATCAATAATAGTCTAAACTTTAATCAAGATGCTTGCTATTTAGACTGTTTTAAAGTTGTTTTGTTTGATTGGCCGTAATACTACTGAACAAGTGAAGTCCAAATTTTATCCTGTTGTGTGTTCAAAAACCACTAAGAAATAAGTATATAGTATTATGAACTTTTTTTAAAAAATGCAAGCATTATAGAAGATTATACAGTTGTTAAGAATGGGGAGTGGAGGTGGACATACTGTAGGAACAAGGGTCAACTTAATTCAACAACCTGCTACCTACAAAGGCTAAGCAGATGTCTTTGAGAATCCCTGAAAACGGATATATCTATGCAAGAGCCATTTCCCCGCTTTTCTTCGTTGACTTGAATTTGATGACATATTTCTTCTGAGCATATAGTCATGATTACTAATGCAATTAATAGAACCTTGCTTCCATGAATCTGTCTAATTCCCTTTTAAAACAATTTAATCATAAAGCTTACCTTGTATAGCAGTTTAAAGTGGGAGTTCATGAGATTAACATATCTCAGTTTTGTCAGTTGCGTGATTAAGTCTGTACGTATCAATCCATTTTCTGTTTTCATTGCAATACAAATGCAAAGTGGCAGTTCTTGTGTAACATGAGTGTAAATCCACCCATTATTGTCTCATTTTTGTGTTCATTTCTTGCCCAAGAAAACCAAATATTCCTGTCCATTTTTTTTTATTTATTTATTCTTTACCATTAGGAAATTTTATTTGGGGTTTCTTTTCTTTTTTTATTTAATGAGAATAGATTGTGATAATTAAGAGCTCTGAATAATAAAGTGCAGGAGTCAGTGTTAAAACTTTCAAAATTGTGACCAAGCAGGTATGAAGGCTAGATCTTAAACTTTAATTTAGGGCTTTCTGAGGTATATTAAATATAAGTTTAACGCTTTATATGCAGGAATTTATTCTGACATTGAACAAATATTTTAGGAAATATCTCACTTAATTTAATTTTAATTCAATCAGTGATCAACTTATAACAGTGCTCAGTGAGTGGCAGTTATGACCGATCCTTGTACTTATGTTATTATCAGCATCCAGAAGATCCAGAATTTCTGTCATTAAGCAATATGATCATGCAATATCATCCTTCATGTCTGTATTGCTTAGCAGTCTGATTCCAAATGACATAGTTAACCAAGGACTTCATGTAACACTTCCATACTAGTGCCTGGTCCACTGGGACATACGTGCCCTTTTAGGTACAGGTAATACTCAACTGATAACCAAAATTGAACCCAAAATTTCTGTTGCTAAGTTAGACAATTGTTAAGTTAACTTTGTCCCATTTTACGACCTTCCTTGCCATGGTTGTTAAGTAAATACTTCAGTTGTTAGGTTAATGACGTGGTTGTTAAGTGAATATGGCTTTCCCATTGACTTTGCGTGTCATAAAGTTGCCAAAGATCCTGGGACACTCCAACTGTCATAAATATGAGTCAGTTGACAAGCATCTGAATTCTGGTCATGTGACTATGGGGAAGTAAGTGTGAGATCCTGTCATAAGCCACCATTTTCAGTGCCATTGTAACTTTGAACAGCCACTAAATGAACTATTGTAAATCAAGGGTTACCTGTATTTAATCTAAATCTCCAAATAATGTATGCTAAGTAAGAGTTGGATATAATTTAAAATAATTTAAATGGCTTGGGGGTGGGGGTAGGCAGTGGTGGGTTATGACCGGTACATCACAGTACGGGCATACCGGTGCCTGCTGGAAGCACCGGGTACCACTCCAGTATGGTGCTTCAGAGGGCCCACCCACCTGCTCGTACTCCTTACTGGTATTTGAGTTCTTTGGGGATTCCATGTACAGAGCGTACAGCACCTGTGCGATGCTCTGCTGAGCAGCTGGAGCATCGCAGAGGCGTCGCAAAGCGTCTCAGGTGATAAGTGCGCATGCATGCACTGCGCACGTGTTGACGTGGTTGCAACATGATCCAGAGCCCACCACTGGGGGTAGGTTATTTGAGGAACCATCTCTTCCCAATCACATTTACCCATCCATGTCATCTGCTGGGACTCAAAAGGAAAGCCTTTTCTTTCGCAATACCTGCCCTCCCTTTGGAACAACAGCCCCTCCAGGGTCCAGCTGACCCCAACCTTGCTGGCCTTCCAGAAGGGCCAGAGACATGACTTTTGCTATCTTGCTTGGAGTTCTGGTAGGGGTGGGTGTATTGTTAGTAAATTAACTGCTCCCTTCTGCTTTTATGTATATGGTTTTTATAATAATTGTCATAGTTTTAATGCTTTTGTACTTAAGTGGTTGAGAGTAGGGTGCAAAGGTTATTTTGGAGTTGTTTTTGCATTTTTAACTTTCTAAATCACCTAGCCAAATAGCTGAGATGGGCAGCTATGTAAATTGAATGAATAAAATATGAAAAATGACAATACAAATACTTTCTGGTAATCCCTGTAGCAATACTGTATATTGTTTATTTACAATTTAAAAAATTAACCAAATTGTCACCATTTTCATCCAGTCAAATTAATTTTTATTTGGCTAGAAGCAAGGTAAAGTTTGCATTATGGTTTATATGGTTTCCTGCATTTCTTTCCATCATCTGTTAACCAATGAGTGCAAGTTCCAGGACATTCTATGATCTTTTTTTAAAAAAAGATGCATGCCAAGAACAGCTGCCAAAATTAGTTCTTTGGCTACTGAAATGCCACAATATGAGGGGGAGGGGAAAGAGAAAATCAGAATTTTGTACATGGCCCAGACATTCAAATAAATTAATAATTTAGTAAATGTATAAAGGAAACAAATGAAGGAAGTGGACTTAACAATAAACTGAAATGGAATAACAAAATAATAAAAATCTTCTGTTTCTCCAACTCCAATTTCCAAAATTTATGATTGTAAATAAAACTTCATCCAATGATCTATTAGTAAAAAAGTAGTTTCCTTTTATCAGACTATATCCACTCTACAAACATTATCTGACTGAAAATTATAGTTATAGTAAATTATAAAAGTTTATAATTCATCTTTAAGATCTGCTGCCATGTAATAGAAATACAGTTCTTAAGAATTTGCGAAGGAAAATAGTGGCAATAGTGGCCTAAGAGTTTCTATTTGGAGTGTAAATATAGTCTTAAATCTTAAATCATTCTGTAACAGAGTAGATAAAATGTCATTTACACTGTTGCAGAAATTGTTATTTGGCAGCCTAATATTTTAATATAGTATCTGTCAAACCTGCACCTGAATTTTGTTTTTTCCCCCCTGAAACTTGTTTTCCTTCAATTCAGTACATTAGATTTCACAGAAATACTGCAAATGCTTGTTTTCCCTGTGTTCTATGAAATTGCTGTTACTTGTTAGAGACCTTTAGTGTTTCATTTCTCATTTCATGGGATCTATTTGGAAAATAAATGTGTTGTGGGAAAACAATATTTTGTTTCTGTCATATTTTTTCCTGAATAGAGGTTTTAGGATTTTTGTTACTTCAATTCTAGCAACACTTGTACTGTTACAATGGTATATAGAATTTAAATATTCTAAAACCCAATGCCAATATATGAACAAACTTAAATGGTAGCTATAGTAAAATATAACAAGCTATGAATATGTTCATCTGTGCTGCTTGTGTAATGTGTATGTTTTGTTCAGTGTAAAAACCTCACAGAGGTTTTTAAATTTAGCCTATATCCAATCATGCACATTTATGCACGCTTATTATGACTAGAATAAAAAGCATAAAAACTAACTACCATTCTTGGTTGTAATCTAAAATTTTTGACATGGAAACTTAGAAGCAATTAATGCCTGGCACACAAAAGTGTGCCTTATCATTCAGGCAAATTCTTCGTTTTATTGTGTTACCTTGGCATTTGCTTTTTCTCCAATTTCTCTAAATTAACAAACCCGCCTCTTAGTGCAGCAAAACACAAACTCAAAGATAAGCCTGTTGCTCCTTGGTACAAGAAATCCCCTTTTTCCCCTCTCTCCATGTTTGTGGCTTGAGTGAAACGCTGGGAATTAAAAGTTATTTTCTAGAGCCACCAACATTTTCTATTCCTTTCTGATCGAAAGAAACAAGATGGGGAGTCAGCGGGCATCTCATTCCCATTCCGTCCTCATACAGCCACTGTTGTATTACAGGTCCTGTAGAATGTAACTGCTGCAGCTGGACAAAGGCCCCATTCAGGATGGAGGCAACGTCTCTTCCGCACCACTCTCCAGTCACAGAGAGCTTGGCTTGTGCACACTATCTGACAGACACAGGATTCTCTGATTAAACAAAACACTCAAAGGATTTCAATTTATCCTTCAGAATTTGTCTACTGAGATGAAGACTTCCCCATTCCGTGCCAGACGAAACCTGAAAAATCAGCTGCAGCTTTCTTTTCTCCACATATACGAAACAGTATTTTGCTACTTTACAGAATACTGTTTCGTATACTGTTTGCTGCCCTGGGGAAAGAAAACCCCCCTCCTTTTTTTCTCTAGATGGTACGCTCCAAAGTTGCTGAAGTTGTAAGAAGATATTGTTTCTAATCTACTGCCTCTGAAATCCCATTGCAGGGGTCATTTCCTGACTTTTATGTCATTTCAATCAAGTCCCTAAAAAGTTCCAGTTCCCTTGTGACTGAGTAAACCGAGAACATAATTGCCATGTTTTCCCATAACAATTCTATGGCTTAGCCACTGAAATGTACATTTATAGTTTTAACTACACAGGAGATGGGGATAAAAAACATGTGAAAATCTAAATGGAGACATATGAGTTGCTCTTCAAAATATTATTTATCTGTAAGGGCATGAGTTGACTAAAGAAGAGCGAATAAGCCTATTGATTTCAGGGGAATGTTAATTCATTCTCTCTCTCTCTCTCTCTCTCTCTCTCTCTCTCTCTCTCTCTCTCTCCCTCCCTCCCTCCCTCCCTCCCTCCCTCCCTCCCTCCATCTCTCTCTCTCTCTCTCTCTCCCTCTCTCTCTCCCTCTCTCTCTCTCTCTCTCTCCTAAATAAATAAATCTAAACTTAGCCAAATTATACCAATATAATAAATGGAGAGAGAGGGAGGGAGGGAGGGAGGGAGGGAGAGAGAGAGAGAGAGAGAGAGTTAAGTGTTTTAGACTAAGGATATACACTATCCTTAGATATGTTTTCCAATAATAGGGAAGCTAATACTGATATGGGGACACAGTGGCTCAGTGGCTAAGACACTGAGCTTGTTAATCAGAAAGGTTGGTAGTTCAGTGGTTCGAATCCCTAGTGATGCATAACAGAGTGAGCTCCCATTGCTTGTCCTAGCTTCTGCCAATCTAGTAGTTCGAAACCTTGTAAAAATGCAAGTAGAAAAAATAGAAATGCAAGTAGGGACCACCTTTGGGAAGGTAACAGCATTCTGTACACCTTCGATGTTTAGTCATGCTGGCCATATGACCACGGAATTATCATCAGACAGCAATGGCTCTTCAGCTTAGAAACAGAGATGAGCACCTCCCCTAGAGTTGGGAACGACTAGCACGTATGTGCGAAGGAAACCTTTGCCTTTACCTTAATACTAATATAAATTCATTTGGATGCCGATTACAGGTAGTCCTCAACTTGTAAATCATAGCATATGCCATATATTTTTCTATCCTTCTCTCAAAAATAAAATCTAATAAATGATCCAAATAATAAAATTATCTCAATGCGTGCATACAAATCTGTGTGGAAAGATTGAACATTCTTATTCGTGGTGATTTTAATATCACAGATACAGATTCTTATGATCTCATCTGCCTCGATATGTGCTTTTGTTTCAGGCAAAATTAAATTGGTCATGGAAATATATTTGTATTTGTGGGAGGTAATCAGATGAAAGTGGAAGAAAAAAGGAATGATTGCACAGATTATCACCCCGATTTCCAGACTACAGATACGCAGAGATAAAATCAGACTCATTCTGAAAACTATTCTACCCAGCCATCAAATCTTGTTGATAGTTTATATCCTTTGTAGTGTTACATACACATGAAAGAGTCTTGCTGAAAGGAGAATATGTTCTGCTGATCTCAAAGAAGTCTGTGCTCTATGCTTGGTACAAAGCAGCAGAGTGTAACTGCTTTGGGAGTGAGAACTATGCTTGGCTTTGAATGGGATGCCAAGAACTACATCAAGAAATTGCTGGACAGTGCCAGGACAAAAATGAAGTCTGGTTTAATATAATTTAAATAAAATGCAATTTAATAAAGTGCAATAATATGATGGCTTCCCATTTTATTTCACCTGGCTGTCTTCTTAAAAAAATTTCAGGGGCATTTTTTTGCAGGTCTCAGTGGATAGACTCAAGGCTTGGAAGAGGCACAGGTTGTACATTCTGTGATGGAAAGAATAGCCATGATGAAAATAAATTTTGACTTTCTTAGACAATGTTTTACCCTAAAATCTAACACCTGGAAAAAAGGCACAGTACCTCAGTGCTATACCCATTGTTTCATCGGAATTAACTTCTTCCTTGTTTCCCTTTTTCAAAGCAAGCATGCAACCACAAATCCTGATAACCATCAAATTAAATTTCAAATATTGAAAAAAATATACATCAGTGATCCAAATTGCAAATCAGATGTATATTAGTCCTTCCTGAGCTACATGGCATCCCCATACACAAGTAGTTCAAAATTCTTTATATCTTTATATGTTTCAAACATTATATTTATAGCCCTAAAATTATGCATCCTTGACATGGTTAAAGCTATCTGCATGAACAATTCATTCTTGTGTACCATTATTGTGCTTTGACCTTAGAGAAGTATATTGCTTCAGTAATTCATGGAGCTCTCTTTTTAGTTTTAACACAGGGTGGGATAATTGGGGGGGGGATAAAAATGCAAGACGGAACTGATCAAGTCCACTCTCCTCCTTTGGGATTTGTAACAAGCATAATTTTAAATTTGACAACTTAGTACAAAGTAGAAAATGGCTAGAATGTAGACATACTAGAAATTAATGCATCAGCAGTACAACTGAACAAGACATAAGATAATAAATGTACAGAAGACTGAGATTAACATTATTATTAAAAAAGAAATAATCACAATATATTATATAACTTTGACCTCGGTGCATTCAGAGCCATGGAGATGCTGCAAAAGATAGCTTGTAGGTGGGCTGCAAATTCCAGTTCATATAACAAATAACTGAGTGACAAAAATCTATTTAACCTTTAGTTTCGTTGAGATAGTTTTGCTTTTGAATTTCAGTAATAATAATAGATATAAATACATTGGCTCTGATTCCAAATAACACTCCCACAAAATAGGTGGGTTATCTAGGAAAAAATATCACTCACACAAAACAGTGAACAGATTGCCTATGATTCCTGTTATAATTTTGGGGAAATTATTTAGCTTTTTTTAGGAAGCAGAAGAAGAAGAGAGGAAGCCCAAAGAGTAAAGTGCATCAGAGAAAATTGCATCCGTCCTCCATGAACATAATTGGCTCCTAGCCATGTTCCACTTTAGCAACCATTTAGTATTAAATTGGTTAAAAATTTGTGCTATGATTTACAAGCATTTATTTCTACTTTATTTGTTTCACAAAAAAATATACTGCATTGTAATGCCCAAATGCAATAATTCAATATAGGAAATACATCAACCATATGTTTAACAACAGTGCGAAGTTGTTTTTCAAAGTACTGCTATAAAGATTCAACTTAAACCTAAAGGGAAATATCTGTTACAAATGATGTGTCACTTGCAAACATTGGGGCAGAAGTGGTTCCAGGAACTGAGATATTACATGGCTTTTCTCATGTGCTCATGTTATGTTATAAACCGAAATACTAATCCTTGCTTGCTTGCTTGCTCTTTCATTCATTCGTTCGTTCGTTCGTTCGTTCGTTCTTTCATTCATTCATTCATTCAATATATTCATATTCTGTATTTCTCAGATAGCAAATGGAGCATGCATGGCACTGTTCCACCTATTTTCTCAAAATAAGAGGTGATCTGAACTGACAGGGAATGAATGGGCTTCTATGGTTCTGAGTAGACCCGAACAACCAATTGCTTAGATGAATTGTGGTCCAATACAATTGATCTGACCTTAATCACTACACAACACTGGATCTAAGCATGTATAACAGAATAACAAATGTGACAGATTCCATCTATATTGTTACAACACTGTAACATTATGCCGCATATTACAATGAAGTGGGGCACCAAAATGTGTATTAATAAACATGGTAGATACCTGTTCATATATCTAGCAGTGACTGGGTTATAAAAAATATATCAGCAAACCAGTGATTAAAACCCCAAAAATACAATCTATATTGATCCTGCTTGTTTCTTGCCAAGTGAACATTCTACATGTTCAGTAGGTTTTAGGCAGTCCCACAGGCAAAGTATTCCTTGAGGATCAAGGGAATGATTTGCATTGGCTCTGGAACTTCATAGGGAAGAGGAAGGCTCTAAAATTTGAGAAGAATAGGAGAAACCTCCCCCTGCCAAAGATTTATGCCTCATTTCTAAAGAGTGCCCAATTGGTCTCAAGCCTTATTCCATAGCCAATCCATTATTAGTGTTCTAAACTTCCTACAGTTTTGACATTGGTCCAGTCACAAACATGAAGGTCTTCTACAAGAGCTATTATTACTGCTTCAACATTTAAAAAACATATATTAACATACTATAATGCTGTTCAAAAGTAAAAATATTAATTCATGTATTCTTTTGTCAGAATCACTCTTTTGTATATCAATCAAAAAATATTTCAGTCATCTTTACTTTCTTTTTAGAGGTATATCAGTAGATGTCATGCCTTCCTTCGGTAAAGGAGCTGTATGCGGTTTGACTCATTAATAAAATGAAGGGCTTCATCTTTAAACTTTTTTGTTATTATTGAAAGCTAGCAGCAGTGAGGTTAACTCCTAGCCCATTAATGAAGTTTCTATTTATAATGCTTACAGGCAAAAAAAAAAAAAGACAGCAGAATATGGGTAACTGGGAAATGTTTGATAATGTTCCAAGTTCAAAAAGTTTAATTTGGATTTCAGCCTGTCTTGTGGAAGTGAAAGGCAAAACTCCCACAGATTTTTGTAGAAATAAGCCAGAGACATCAAAAGCCCAAGAATGCATCTGCTGTTATATATGCTTGTGGTTTAAAAAAATGAAAAAAGATTTTTGCAATGAAATAGCTAGTCAAATGCAAGATATTGAAGACAAATAAGATGCCAACCCAGAATTTTCCCTTGATCTTCAAAAAGTACTTACTGTACAATAAGGATGTCAACACGCAAAATACTTTTGAAGCTCTTCCCATCTTCCAAGACCGTCTGGTTCTGGAAGTACTGGAGTTTTATAAGTATTTCAATCATTATCAGTTTGGAAGGCTACAGAAATTTATGGAATATCTATGGAAATCTAATAGGAAGAATAACTAAAGAATAACTAAAGATTCTAATCAAAGTATGCCAGCAAATCTGGAGAACAATATAGAATGAAAGTTCTCAGGCTCCGTACAAAAAAGGATAAGCAAGTGTGCAAAGCACCAGTTCCTTAAAACTATTTCTCAAATGATTAATATTGAATGCTGTCTTCTTGCTTCAATTACTTTAGTCACTTGTCCAAATTGCTACCATGTTCAAACTAATAATGTGCAATCAATTTATACATCTGTTTCTGAGAATAATGTGCATATACTGCTGGGAATCCAGAAGAACCTGGAAATCTCTCAGGAAATATAGCCAAACCATTCTCTATGTGCATTTGAAAAAGAAATCGAGAAAATACTTTCAGGGTTTGACATAATAATAGCAATAAAATAAAACACATTTTTAAAGTTTCATTTTCATCTCTGAGATTGACTTTGGAAAACCCACTGATCCACCATGCAGCCTTCTTATATGGAGGCTGTGTGTGGGCAGCCTCCATATAAGAAGGCTGCATGGGAGTCTATTTTGGGACCAGCCACTATTCTTGCAATCTGAGAATTGTGGCTGCTTCCAAAATGATTCCCACTTCTAGGACAGCACCACATAGCCTTCATATAGGAAGACTGCGTGGCAGATCAGCCAGTTCTCCTTCCCAAAGACAATCTTTGGAAAAGGTAAGTGAAGAGAGGTATGATGGGGGGAAGGAGCCCAAAGGCATGGGACTGCCCCACTCCCCCCACACATACACACATATACAAGAATCTATAGATGTTTATTCAAACCCTCCAAACAGGTCCTCAGAAAGCATTCCTGTTGCACAGGTCTGGATTCTGAGTTCAGCATGGCAAGAGTCACTGGGCAATCAAGTCCAATAGGCACACACAAAGTCTAGGACAACAGGTCAGGAGTGAAACAGGCCAGAATACATGGCACAAACACACAAGGCACAGAATGGGCACGTTGCTCCAGTCCACAGGTTTTCAGGGCAGGGTTAAATAGGCAATGCTGGTGCAGCCCTTCATGAGAGGTGAGGTTATCTCATCACAAATAGTCTAGCTGACCAGTGTTGTGCCTCTCTCCTCTCTGCTTTATGTGTCCTTGGATCAGGAGGAGATGTGGACTCCACCTCATTGCTAATGATCGGCAGCTGCCCCCAGTCCTCACCTCTCCTGGCCAACTTGCTACAGCTATGGTTCGCCTCGCTCAACCTCAGCCTGCCACTTGTCCGATTGACCCAGCTGAGGCTACTCTGTCAAGCTAGCACTCTCTGAACTCAGATCCTGACCAATAGTCAGCTCTGCCTTTTTCTCTGTTGACTCAAACTCACCCTCCTCCTCTGAACTCACGTCAGAGAGTGATCTGCGGGCAGATCTATGATGGGGACCCAGTGGGGTAGGAAGGAAGCCCAAGACTCATCAGGGTTGGCTTGGGAAAATATTCCATGAACAGAACTCAAGCACAGGTGGACCCTAAGCCTGTCCTCATTATTCTTGGTAAGCTAAAATCTTCAATCTAGGGAGTACTTTGTAAATAGTAAGTACTGTGGTTCACATTCCCAACTTAGAGTTACATTCAGTGTTCTGACACACATTAGGCTAAGCAAACTTCGTGAATACTAAGATTCCAAGTAACAATCCAAGACAGGAAAAACTATCTTGATTTTTCACTTTAGTGGAAATTTTGTGAATAGTTTACTTGACCTCAGTGTTAGTCTGAAAAGAACACTGGAAGCCAAACTGGAAAAAATTGCCAATTGTTTTATAAAGAAAGAAAAACCACTCATAACAAAAAATTCTAAGAACAGTTTTCTGTTCTAAATTCCAATGCTCATTTTCTTTAATTTTTCTTTTCAGACTATGAAAAGTTGGGCTTGCAACCTTGCTTTTAAACATGCTATCAAAAAAAAAAAAAGCTTCATCTGTAATTTAAAAATCTGCTGAGCAGAAGTACACCAGTAATCATCAGTGGCTATATTCTGTATAGTTAAAAGGTTCTTTTTATGTGGTTCTTTCTTTTAATGGGAAGCTCCAAATTTTAATCAGAGGAACCTTATTACCATTGACATTTGATTCCTGTTGAGGATTATTGTGCTTGTTATGATCTCATTAAGAACTCATATTAACTATGGATGCAAAGATTTAATACTGATTCCTGCTAAAGCAAAAATGCTTATTAACTAGTTTCATAGTTACATAAACACCAGTATTAAATGAAACACAATAGTCTGTCTCTCAATCACTGATCAAAATTTCATAAGAAACAGCAGTTGAAATGGAAACTAAGTCCCTGACAATTGAAAGTTCTTCAATATTATGTGTACAACATAACTTCCACTGAGAAAAATTTAACTAAAAATGTAAAAGAATGTCAAGTAAATCTGCATTTTAAAAAACTTCCTGGTCAATTTATGTTGACAAATATATCCAGTAAAACTGGGGAAATAAACTTATGTATTTCTTTATTTACTTATTTATTTATTTATTTCCTGCTTTTATTTTTTATATATAAATAACTCAAAGCGGCAAATATATCTAATATTCCTTTCTCCCCCAATTTTTCTCACAGCCACCCCATGAGGTAACTGCCCCAACCCAAGACAGGACCAGAACCTACAGTGTCCCAGTTTCTAACCTTAACCACTAGGCCAGATTGACTCTCATGTATAAAATGTCTATATATTTAGGTTAGTGGTATACTTACATATTTTTTCATTATAAAAGTGTCAGTGGAGAGGATACTAGTTATAGGCCCTTATTAGGTTAGGTTAGGTTAGGTTAGGTTAGGTTAGGTTAGGTTAGGTTAGGTTAGGTTAGGTTAGGTTAGGTTAGGTTAGGTTTATTGGATTTATATGCCGCCCTTCTCCCAAGGACTCAGGGCGGTGTACAACATAAAAGAAAACACATATTACAAAAATTAAAAGGGACATTAAATAAAATATCCCAAAAAACCCCCAATTGATATTTACAATAAAAATTTAAAAATTGAAATTAATCCTATATTTTATTCTATTCAGACCAGGCCGGCTTGCTGGAAAAGCCAACTTTTTAGGGCGCGTCAAAAGGACCGGAGATAATGCGAAGCTCCGGGAGAAGCTCATTCCAGAGGGAAAGGAAATACGGACAATAATATTGGTGAAATTTCATTTGATCCAAACTTCCCAAATTTAAGCCTTTGAGGATGTGTGTGCCTCTGCCATATCTTAATAAATTTCTAAATCCATCAGACCACAATTCCTCTTCCTAAGCCTTTGTCGATAACAGAACTATTATACCAGATTAAAAAGAAAAAACAAAAATATTTCTGGAAGCATATTTTGTAGCAGAACCAGCTACTTGCCACTCTCTATCACATATATTGTTTTGAATAAATAATGAAGTTATTTATTTACTTTAAAAAGTATTCCTCTCCCACTTTTCAGTTCCATTATGATATATAGATGAGATTAATGACATTAACTCTCCAAAAACTAAGATGAGACAATATTAATCATCAATCACAATTAACAAATGGGCATCATGAAAAACAAACTAATTATTAAAAGAATTCCAAGAAAGTTTCTGGCTACATGCAAATCTAAATCTAAAGATTTTGATAAATCAGTCTTGATACCTGATGAGGTTTTACCATTGCCTGCTTCCAGAAGACAGAGCTAGCTAGACAGATCATGGTTGACCAGATGAAGACAACAGACTTATATATAAAGATGGCCGAGCCATGATGCTAATTCAGATTGGGGAAAGACTTGGAAGATACTTTCAGTCAACCTGCTTCTGAGGAGGCTGCTGCCTAGTGGTGGGATTCAAAAAAAATTTACTACCGGTTCTGTGGGTGTAGCTTGGTGGACATGGTATGGCTTGGTGGGCAGGGCTTGGGTGGGCATGGCAGGGAAAGGTTACTGCAAAATCCCCATTCCCTCCCGATCAGCTGGGACTCGGGAGGTAGAGAATAGATGGGACGGCGCTAGTCAGAGGTGTATTTACCGGTTCTCTGAACTACTCAAACTTTCTGTTACCAGTTCTTCAGAACTGGTCAGAACCTGCTGAATACCACCTCTGTTGCTGTCCCATACATTACCCACTGCTAACAAATATTTTTAAATGTAATATAAATATATACATTTACATACAAATAACTTGCTCAGCGAACTAATACAAAGCAGCTCTTGAAAACACCATTCACCAGCAGCATGGACCCAATTACACTCCTGACCCCCATGATTGGAAATCTGATGGTTAGATTTTCAAAGCTTTTGAAAGTTAAGCATAGGAGGGCCAGCCAGATCATGGGTTACATGGTGTTCCAGAGGGCAGACACAGCTACAAAAAAGGCACAGCAAGGGTCCCACTAAATGACAATCCATGACTGATAGGATCAGAGCATCTCCCTTCTCCCTGACTTATTGGGATAAGTAAAAACAATGACAGTAAGACAATTCTTCAGATATCCTGGGCCCATGCCATATGAGGCTTTATATGTAAGAACCAGCATCTTGAATTGTAGCTGGAAGCAAATTGAGAGCCAGTGCAGCAAATTAAAGTCTCTGAAGACTATAAGCCTGGGTTGGGTTGGGTTGCACTCTGCCAGCCCAACTATGAATTACAGGAGCTTAAACAGGGAGGTTGTGACTCTGCAGCTTAGGTTGCCCATCTTATCCTTGGAGCCAGGGGTGAAATGCTCTGAAGTCTGCTACTGGTTTGCTTCACATGAACATGCATGTCAAACATGCACTTTGCATGCATGTGCACCATAGGCGCTATCGCGCAAAGCTGAAAAAGGAGGATTAAGAAGCCTTTTCTGAGTCTGCAAAGGTAATTAGAACAGCGAAGGGAGGACAGCTCTGCCACGTGATTTGGATTCACTAGCAAGCAGGATTTCCTGCTTTCTAGCGAATATAAATTGCCGAGCACAGCTGATTGTTGCACAACTTTGATTTGGGACTACCTGTTCACCTGAACAGGTAGCATTTTTTTTACTACCAGTTCAGGTGAACCAGTAGCATTTTCTTACTACTGGTTCAGGCAAACTGGCCCGAACCGGTAGCATTATACCCCTGCTTTGAGCCCAATTTTATATACATATATAGACATTCACACCGGCATTACAGTTTTTACAACCTGGAAACATTTTATTTTCCTTATGTGTGATGCAAGGTATCTGTTTTCTGTCATACTTTAGCTAAATTTTGCAAAGAAAGGAGCCAAATAAATGTTTTAGGGGATTCCAGACAAACACAAATTGCTATTTGGCCATCTGAGATATAGTAGTGTTTTTAATAATATTCCTAGTATTTATTTTTATAATATGAAAAGCTCATAACCATAGTTTGATACTAATTGTTTTGGATTTTAGGATATTTTTATTATTTGAGTAAAATAGTTGCATGTTATTGGTAGTGCAAACATTTAAATGATAGATATTGATGTGAATGAACTTCTATTGTACAATGTTCTCCATTTTATGGCACAGATCTGGATAGCATTATATATCTGCACATGAGACAGCTTTTTGTTTTGAAAGTTTTACATCTGTGAAGCAAGTTAACATGATCAAAAACCGATCTGTTCCGTCGATTATTTATCTAAATGAGAGAATGGTTTAAGTTAATTTCAGTCACATATACCCTGTAGCTATGTGGTTAGATAAAAAGCCTAGGTTGGAGAGTGTACTTTTGCATTAAAGTTAGCCAGAAAATGATTCTGCTATTATTTTATTAATTTGTTCTGAATTTCAAGTTTACCTTCTAGCCAATACAAGTACAATAATAACAGAAATAATAATTATCACTACAATGATGCAACATGATTGTTCTTTAGTGTCCTTGTACATTTTTTAGAATATTTGAAAAGAGTCCTTAAAGAGGAAGTACAAGGTTTTAAAAATCAATCATGAGACACCATCCCATTATTAAGGGGTATAATTTTAAGAAGTTTGAAATGATTGCAAAAGCAGATCTTGCAAGAAAGCAATGCAGTATGCAGACAAGATGGGTACATTTATGGAAGACTGTAAAGAGGCTATTTCTTCCGGTATATATGTGATAAGGGAAGGTAGTACTATATTTAGCTTACATCGGCAGCAGAAACACTACAGCAGAACTGAATTGTATTTGTGATATCAACAATTCTTTAAGTATTCTTATTCTGTGTTAACAGATTTAGTTGGTTTCCATCCGTTATGTCTATGGAAATTCTCAGTCATTGAGGTGATGGCTGACCCAAGGGCGCTTTTCCAAGAGGCAACTGGACTTCCTCGTTCTGAAAATCTGTTCATATTCCCTCACCATTCAAAGGGTGTTCATCCCAAAGTGTATCGCTAAATCTCTATGGAGAAAGTGCTTTTTCAAGAGGCAACTGGACCAGAATCTGAACTGTTACAGATCAGATTGAATTTTCAGATCTTTTTTTCTGAATGGAAAATTGTGATCTAAACTGAATATTTAACATATGATATCAACTAATATTGTCCAGTTGAGATTCCTAGCACTTGTTTTGGCTACAAAAGATCAACAACAATTTTTGTAAATTATTATTTTGATTTATATAGCAAGAGCTTATAGACTTTTTCATAATCAGATTTCCCTATCTGAAAAGGAATCTGGAAATCAAATGCAGCACAGTATCCTATCGAAGCTAAATTATCACTTACAATATTCCATTATACCGAATTATAATGAAGCTAAATTATTATTTACAAAATTCCATTATCTCCTAACTTTGTGCCATTAGACAAGTAGGCCATCAATTCCCAGAATTCTTAATCAGCTTTTGCCTTGCTCACTAGCAAGTTTGATATTTTGGGAAAACTTCTTTACTCTAACTTTTTGCAGAAATCTCATCTTGTTTCTTCTATTTTGATCAAATGGATTTTAGTTCTGTGAATACTTTGTCAACAGCCAAGAAAGAATTTTTAACATGGCATTACAAAATCCTATTTTTCTTTACTCTATCGGATCAGTACTAACTGCAGAAAAGAGTTAAGACACATCTCTGTTATTTATTCATGATGTTAATGTACTCTTTAAGCTCATTTAGTTTATTTGATGTGGTCTAGTGGAGGGTTTAATAACTTTCTGCTTTTGCTCCAGGCTTTCTACAGATCTTAAAAGCAGGAAATAGATTACAGAAGTTAGGGTGAAGTTTTTTTTTTCATCCCCCATTCATGAGATGTCTGTGGTTAAGCATCAATGAACAATTCTTGAAGTTCAGATATCACTGCAGATACCATACTTCTTCTCTTCTTACATATTAAGGACTCATCCTCATGATCCTTGATACAAATGTGTAATGGTAGTCATTTTCATATGACATGTTCTCATGATGTTGCCGTTATTTACAACTGAGAAAGGTTAATATCATATTTAGCTGTTAAAGTAGCTGTTTTATCTCTTCTCTGACACTATTTTTGTCATGAACACTATCTATTGTGAAACAACCTTAGGTTGCTGAGAACAACTCTCCTGCCTTCAAGTCACTGGGTTCCACTCTTTCTGGGCCTTTTGACCTGTACTTCAGGAGAAGTTTAGATACCTGACTTTTGCAGAGGCATCTGCCTGAAAATGGTCTGATTGTGTTTGTTAAGTTTTACATGGGTTCCTTTTTTATACGAGTTTAGTTCTTTTTTGAAAGAGTGCTATACCTGATTTTAACTACCAATTTAGCATATTTTTGAAGAAGCCCTAAACTTACATTTAAAAAAACAGAACTCTTCACAGAAGTTTGATACAATTAGATTCTATTAGCTCTGTGTTGCTTGCTCTTACACCAATGGATAAATTAGATATTTTCCAATACTAACCAGTCTTGGTGTGAATATACCTTGTATTGTTTATACTTCTTTCTGAGAAACACAATGCTGCCTTTTCTACAGGCTACTTCCAGCTATGACAACTTGCTGCAGCATGCCCATTCCCTTGTAGCATAAACCATAGTTATACCATCGCAGAATACTTCCTATACGCCTATGACTGTCAGCTGTATTAGTTTTAGTCACAGGTTTAGCATACTGTCAAAGAATCCATATTCAAAAATAGCCTGACTCTAACCTGCAGCCTGTTAATCAGGCATATTGGCTAAATCGACTGTTCAGAGCATCTATCTTGCAATCTGTCCAGCTCTACTGCACCACACCACATGTTAAGAAAAGCAGTTAATGATTGCTTTTCTGGCCAAGAATGTAATGCTCAGAGGGAGGGGAATGGAGCCAGATAATCCACCAATCACTTCCATTAATTTCCCCCACACTGCATTGAAACTGTAAGGACAATTTAAATGGACCTACACAACCATATTTAACTGTTAGAGAAAAGCATGGCATTGGATTTGGGCCATAAGACCATGTATAAATCGAAAACTCTCTTCAGGCAATCGAAACTCAATTAACACAGCTGGTATTATCTAATCAACTAACCTCAATATGCAACATAACCAAATGATTATTACATTTACAAGCCCAGTGCAAATCTTAACCTCATGAAATCAGAGCCTAGAATGATCATAGCTGAATAATTCAATCCTCAACCTCATAATCAGTTTTTTTTTTTAAAAAAAAAAGTCACATTTTACATGTATTTGTTGACAATTCTTTTCAGCAAAGCAAAAACATGAGATTTACTTTGAATTAGATCTGCATAGATAACTTTTCCCATAACTTAGCTAAACACTCTAGAGCAGCCATCTCCAACCTTGGCAACTTTAATTCTGGGGGTTGAAGTCCCCAAGTCTTAAAGTTGCCAAGGTTGGAGACCCCTGCTCTAGAGGAGCTGGGACGCCTCACTGACATGGGATTCAGTCTCTAAAACAAAATAAAATTATTCCATCTATGTAGAATAAACAGTCTAGTGCTTGTGAAAGAAAAGAACTTGGTCAAATGCATTCAAAACTATCACGACACAAACAAAAAATAACATTATATACATATTCTTTGTTGATTTATTTGCAGCTCTTACTTAATTGTTAAAGCCAATGATGAGTTAACAATATAATAAAAGGCTATGGTTTTATGATGTGTGTGTCTAATGCAATTCTGAGTGGTTAAAATTAGGGAGAAATAATGTCATGGACAGGATCTTAAATGTCATTGACAGCCATTGTTCAGTGTAGATTCTGCTAAAGTAGTTGGTAATTAGGGTGCTAAGTTTGACATTCTCATATTGGTTTTTTTTCATCAAATAGTAACCTTAGAAGAAGGTAATAAAGAAGGAAACTATTTAGAGAAAGACTGACAATGTAATCATGTAATTATTGCTGCCTTCTGTGTAATCAATTAATATATCTGATAGCAAACTATTGAATTTTTCTTAAATTAAATAATCCAAAATGGTTATGGTTCTGCTTTCCCCCCATTTATTAATGACAATTTAAAATATCACCTTAAATTACAGAGATTATTTTGACAATAAATTGAAATCTTTATGAAGGCGGTGATTCTTTAAAAAAGTTGAAGCTTAATGAAAAAAACCTGAAACCTTTTATTGTGCTAATTGACTTGACAAATAATTTTCCATGCTCTCTACACTACAGCACACAGACATATATATATATATATATTTTTGCCAATTGTATATTCATTCTAAATTTCCAGCTTTTGGAAATTTAGAGTATGGATGCTATCAATATGCTCCCTTGCTATATCAATATCTGCAGAATATTATTTTTTTAAGATTGAGAATAAATGGCATTACAATTGTTATTAATTGTTTCCAAAGAGTCTATTATAATACTATTATTTTATTTTGCTACATATTTTCAAATAAGAAGCCAATAATTTTTCCATTTTCCATTCTCTTTGCTCCAAATATGTTTCATTTTTTTTAAAGACTATCCACACTCTGTTTAGCAGTTCTTCAAAGTGACAAATCAAATTCATAAAGGCCATTATTATTATATAAATCAAAGTTCCATCTTTCCTATAATCAAATTAAACTGCTGTTTATCAGTGCTTTGCATATATTTCTTCAATTGCCATGTCCTTTCTTGAGATCACCTGATTCAATTGATGTGCTTTAAAGCAGAGAGACGCACTTTCTGTGTTTTCAGTTTCACTTTCACACAAATCTGTATTTTAACTGAAGGAATTTGTTCTATTTTATAATACATGGTTTGCTTCATTTGTCTTATTTTAAAATAACTCACGTTTGTTGAAATAATAAACAGAAATTTCTAAAGATAATCTTTATTTCCTATATGGATCCGTAGCTTAGGTTAGTTACAAAATCAGAGAGATTATTCGTTCTCCCAACTTGGTAGAGCTAACTATGCATTTTAGTCTATCATCCGCACCTCTATAACTATCTGGTTTGGGTCTGCAACCCAACAAGACAGACACAGACTTCAGAGGATAATCAGAACTGCAGAAAAAACAATTACTGCCAACATGCCTTCCATTGAGGGCCTGTACATTGTACGAATCAAAAAGAGGGCTATGAAAATATTTACAAACCCCTCACATCCTGGACATAAATTTTTTCAACTCCTATCCTCATACTGACGCTATAGAGCACTGCACACCAAGACAACTAGACACAAGAACAATTTTTTTCCAAATGCCATCACTCTGCTAAACAAATAATTCCCTCACCGCTGTCAAACTATTTACTAAGGCTGCATTACTATTAGTCTTCTCATTGTTCCTATCACTCATCTCCTCCCACTTATGACTGCAGGACTGTAACTTTGTTGTTTGTATCCTTACTATTTATATTAATATTGATTGTTTCCTTGCTTATTTGTACCCTGTATTTATTATTAAGTGTTGTATCTTATGATTCCTGACAAATGTATCTTGTCTTTTTATGTACACTGAGAGCATATGCACCGAAGACAAATTCCTTGTGTGTCCAATCACACTTGGCCAATAAAGAATTCTATTCTATTGACAAAAGGCTCCTGAGTCCCCTTCGGGGGGAAAGGGCAGCATATAAATAAAATAAACTTAACTTAACTTAACTTGCCCTTATGTCAAACGCATAGTCCTTGTCTTTTGCTGTAAAAGGGTTTATTTAAAAGAAGGACAGTGCTCAAAAAGACATTTCAGATTCTGATATCTGCTAAGAATTTCTGAAGTTTTGCGACCTCACTTTTTTATTTCATGTCATTAAAATCTTTTGATCTATGTTCTCAGTTGCAGCATGAATGAACTACACAAATAAAACAGGGAACTGACTGAGCATGGAGGCCAACACTAAAAATCTAAATGATTCATACTGAAATGTCCTGAAAAACCAAAGTAAACAAACTGAAGAGAGAGGAGAGAGAGAGAGATCTTTTTGTTACTATTTTTAAGTATATCATCATGTTAAGGAGTGACTTGCTGATGTCCCTAGACAGAGCTAGAAAAGAAAAATGGTCCAGGGCTGTTGGACATTTAAACTTTGCCCATTCTAGCAGGGAAGTCTGATCTCTTATTCAAAAATTGGATTCATCATCCACACTGTAGAGGAAATATTCTACCATCACCATGGGCTCCATAGCTAACCACCATGTCTCTATTTCAAGGACTATAAGATATAAGAAATTCACCATACAAGTTAAATCTGAACTTAAACTGTTGAAACATAATGTTGCACCACATGCCTTATGCTCACACCCATTTGTACTAGAACTGCAAAAGGGTCTTTATAAAATGGTAATGCTGAAGGATTCTATGGCATGTATTATCACTTATTATCATCAAGAAGTACTGATGGAATGTGGACCAACAACTAAATGTTGCCCTTCCTCCTTTTTCAGTTCCATACTATATCCAGGATAGCTGCCTCTGGCCCATGGGCCTTGAGTTTGACACGCCTGGGCTACAGCTATTTGCAGAGGGTCCTGGTAGTTACCATGGCATGTAGTAATTGTATCTGCTTTCAAAGCTTGAGCAGTTATTGTTTATACCTGCACTGGCTTGGCCAAAGTGACTATTGGGGTCTGTAATGCTTTAACCATTGCAAAGTCTATAAAGTTGCCCTTTGTCACAGAATCCACTAACACTGCAATCCCTTCTTCATGTCTATGGGTCAAGTCAAGGCAACAGAAATGTTTAGCAATGTACCTTATTTAGATGGTGTTGAGCCATCTTTAATGTTTGAATAACCCCTCCTGAGGACTCTTATGAGGAGGGTTGTTGTTGTTTCCCTGGGTGTGGGCTCTGTGTTCAGGGTGGTGATTTCCTGAGCCCTGGCTGGGGGGATGTTTCTCTACTCTGGATGGCTTGGTTGGGCCATTTCTTACCATATGCCCAGATTCTCCACAGTAAAACCATAGTGCCAAGTCTCTATGATTCTGATTTGTTCTGTGGCTGGTGATTTCCTTGGCGTCCTATTTGCATGGGTTCCTCTCCCTCATGCTCAGTCCCCATTGGCATAATGCAAAGAAGGTTAGGTGTGATGCTGGTTGTCTGCAACATCCAAATTGGCCTCAAATCTCTTCTAAACATGAGTCAGTGATAATACAAATTGGTATATTTGGTTTAAAATCTGTAGAACCCCTTGTCTAATGAGCTCAGTACCAATTTGGCCATTCAGTCCTTGTCTGAACTGAACAATTTCATGAGGTTAAGATTTGCACTGCCTCTTTCCATCCTATGTCTGCTGTGATTAATTTGAATTTTGTTATTGTTAAATCGGCGGAAGGAAAAGCAGAGGCGTCTGAGGTAACTGTAAGAAACTCTTTATTACAGGCAAGAACAGTAACTGTTGGTAGACCGGCACCTCTCCTTCATCTGACAGCTTTTTATATGGAGCTGTCAGACAGACGAGCCAATAGCCTCGCAGATGACAGCCCGACAACCCGCAGGCGCGCCTAATTGGCTAAGGCGCGCCTGGCTGCTGCCGAGCTGTCATTCGTAAGTCCGAGGACTTACAAGGCTATTACAGTTATGTATAGTGTGACCTTTCTTTTTTATATATAAAAACATTTCATATTTTTAAACAAACAAGTACAGGCAAACATAAAACATAAAAACATCTTCCAATTCCGTACAGTGTGTCGATTGGTTACAAAACTTTTTTGTACATTCTCACCATGGTCTTCACTTACACTTTATATAGAATCTCATATTATCAATCTGATATATATGTATACAATTATAATCATTGTTATACATTTATTTTACTATAATTGTCATTGCTTCATTTTATGTGAGATATTCTACATTTTAGGTAAATTTATATTATGACATTTCATTACATCATCCTAAATCCATCCAGTAATAATACATCTTTATAAAATTCTTTGTCTAACCTTTAATAAGATAAGTCCCATGTTTTATAAAATTGTTTATCTTTGGTTACCAAACTTTTATGCATCCTCTTCATAATCCTCACTTACAAATTATATAAAATCTCATATTATCAGTCTAATATATATGTATACACTATTATCATTATTAATCATTTATTTGACTATAACTATTATTACTTCTTTTTATACAAAATATTCTAACTTTAAATAAATTCAAATTAATTTTTATTATAATATTTCATTACATCATCCTGTATCCATCCAATAGTAGTGCAATCTTTTATTTCTTGCCATTTGTGGTATTTGTATTCTAATTGCTTTTTTAGTAAATCTTGTATGGACATCTCTTGGCAACATATTTTACTGTGTATCCATCATCTTCCCTTTAGTTATGACCAATGCTTCTGCCAGAATTTCTATCATTACTTCTGCCAAATTTTCTCCCTTTTCTTCTTCTATCTTCTGGAATCTGAGGTAAAATTCTAGTCTATCAATCTCCCATTCCAATATTCCACTCTTATCTTTTTCAACAGCACTCATTCTGCTGTCAATATCTCCAATTTTCTTATCTCTTTGTTCATCTTTTTCTTCAGTTTTTTGAGATCTGTCCTCATATTTCATCATAGTTTGGTGAGTATTCTCAATTTTTTCCTCTGTTTTTTCTGTTCTTTTTCCAATAATCTCCAATCTCTTTTCAATGCTCTCTGTTCTTACTTGTATTTTTTGAATTTCTTGCATTATCATCTGCAATGTCACTTTCTTTTCTTTTTCCTGTTGCAACATTGTCTGTATTGATCTTTTCCTTCCAATAGTGCACACTGCCACTGTAAAATCCAAGGGTCTTTTCCAAACAAAGTTAATTGTTCTCTTTCCCAGTTCAGTGCAATCTTTTTCCCCACTCCAATCTTTTCACTCTGATAGTACCAGAGAAGCACCTGTATAAACATTCATGCTCTTCCCACTATCATTTTAAATAAACTCAGAGTCATTGAAGTGTAACACCATCTCTTACTTTGCACAAGATTATCAAACGCTCAAATATAGAGAAGAAAAACAATATTTCCAAGCTTCCAAACCTCTAAGTGGCAGTGTTACTTCTTTTCATCTATTTTCACTTTCCTCTTTATATTTTTTATATTCCAGGAAAGAAAGAAAGAAAATTTTTAACAAGAAAATATTATAGGGCGTTGAAAAGAGAAAAAGAATAGAAATCTTTTAAAAAGAGAAAAACAAAATCAGTCCAGTTTAAAAAATAAGCATTTGTAGAAATTCCAGCAGTAAAAGGATTAAAGAAAAATAACATACTAAGTTTGACTCAGGCTTAATCTCGCCACTTGACCTCTTCTGTCTTCAATTTTAACTTTACTTTTAATCTTTGGGGTGTTCTCTCACCTAATAGTAAAAATTTATCTCACCAATTCAGCACACTTTCTCTCCTGCTTGTCTTCCATTTCTGGAGCTGTCCCAACTTTCAACAGCTATTCTATTTTAACACTACTTATGTATCTATATGTGTATATTTGTGTTATGTATGTGTTTGGTAGCTATACACTTTTTCTTGAATTTCATTTTTAATGTGGGCCAGTGTGCTTAAAGTAAAAAAAAAGTCAATAAAAATTATCATCTTATCTAAATTATATATTATTTAATTTTATTTCTGTATGCTGCCTTTATTATTTTTACAGATAATAACACAAGGTGGAGAACATATAGCATCTGCTTTAGACCAATTCCAGAGGTTTGTTTTAAATGGAATAATGCAACAATAGAGAAAAGATTGCATTTGGTGATTACTGCACTAATGTTAAGGTTACATATTATACGGGCAAAACGGGATGTTCTTTGGAGGACACATGACTGGTTTACAAGCAAGCAAGCAAACAAACAAACAAGGCTTCAGAGTTAAAACACAGCCGCTGGAACGCTGCAGAATTTTGCATAGCAGTCACTATTAGGGAGACAGTCGGCAAATTGTTTGTTTTTCTTTTTTCTATAAATGCGGAAACAACAGATAGAGAAAGTTTGACTACAAAAATAACCTTCAGAGAAAGGGTTCCCACTGCCTTTTCCAACAGCATTTCATTTTATTAAAAGTTCAAGAAAAGAAAAATTAAAAAGTTAGCATATTCTTGTTCATAGACCAGCTTACAAAAACTTTCCAGTTCTGTCTCTTTTGCATCCAGTTAATGCAAATTTATAAGGGCGGGACATTATAAATGCAGCGAGATGTACAGAAAACAAATTTAATAAATAATAAAATGAACTGAAATGAAATGAAACACTTTTATCAACTTTTCATCACAGACTAAGACTTTTTCTCCAAGTAGGAGAAATGACCACATATGAACTCTTTCAAAGATGGAGAACAATTTTTGACATTCTTCTGTTCCCAAAAGAATCATTTGAACAACCTTATTCCTTAAGTCATGCAGCAGTTGGTTCTCCATTATGCAGCTACTTATGTATGTGCATTTAAAATAATACAGATTTGATCTTAATGCCTAGTTTTGACCTGGGTTACTGGCAGCAGATTTCGAAGATTCCAGAAGAGATCTTTATATCATTAGTACTGTCGAATTCCCTAAATGTATCAAAATCCACTTTTTATATTTCCTAAATACAAGGCCTCATATTCATCCATAGTCTTTTTCAATAGCTGTTACCTGTCCTGGCTGTCAGTGTCTACATTTTTCTAACTTCTGGATCTTTAAGTATAAGAATGTCATGAAAAAAATTCAAAGCAACAATATAATTTATTACATTTTTAACTACTAATATTGACCATTGTCATACAAGTTTTGTGCACAGATAAAGGAAATGCATCCCCTCATGGACCAGTCCAGAGTTTCAGGACTTAAATCATGTCTCAAATATTTGCATTCTGTTTCTTAAAACCATAAGAGCAAATGGGCCAAGGAGGGCTTTTCATTCATCTCCACATCTTTGTTCATTGAATCAGAAGATGACACCAGATGATTAATCTTTTTCTGTTATTGACACAGAGTTTCCAGAAATGATTGAGCTTCCTCCATATGAGAACTTGGGACAAAAGAGAGATCAGATTTTCCTTTTGTGTTACCAGTAAAACCATGCTTGCTAACCTGCCTCTGTTTTATAAAATACTAGCGGATAACCTGGCGTTGCCTGGGTATTTATTTATAGGGGGGAAAATGTCCAGACCAAAGGTAATTTCTAATGTTGGATTTTCCCCCTAACCAGACGAAGCCCCCTTGTGGAGTACTGTGAAGCTGTTACCATGGCAACTCTGCTGCGCTGTACAGTAGAAGCCATTTATGGCAGCACAATAGAAGCCATTTGAAGGCACAACAGCAGGGGTGGGTTCCTATCAGTCCTTGCCGGTCCTTGCGGACCGGTTGGTCAGTGAACTCGGAAGTAATTAACTTCCGGGAACGCCCCCTCTAAGGTGCGGCTAGAACTGGCCACCCGCAAAGGACCTCCCCAGACTTGTTTTGTTGAGCACTGGGTGACTGATGGTAGTTTGCGCTGGCTGCAGCTGCTCAAACTAGCGCCAGTTGCCCCATTTTCAGCAAAGCAAGCCCGGGGAGGTCCTTTGTGGGCGGCCAGTCCTAGCCGCTTCCGTCTGGCGCTGCGGCTGAAGTGAACCCCCAAAGCCCCCACTGCCACCGGAATATCTGCTGCCATCTCCTCCTCCTCCAACAGCACTGCCAGATTTGCCGCCCGATGCTGCAGCTGAGGTGAAGCCGCCAAAGCTCCTGCCAGCACCCCCACCTGTGGCAGTGACGCCTCCCCCTCCGCTCAGAGCACCTGAGCTGGGTCCTGGGTTACCCCTGCTGCTGCCTCCTCCTCCTCCTCTGCCATGCTTTTGAGAAGCCATGAGGCCTTTTTTTCCTGCTCCTGCCCCCTCCACCGCCTTCCTACTGGCCCCCGCGGCCTCATAGCTCCTCAAAAGCGTGGCGGAGGAGGAGGGGGGAGGGATAATGTGGGGCCCAGCTCAGGTGCTCCAAACAGAGGGGGAGGCGTCGCTGCCACGGGCAGGGGTGCTGGCAGCTTTGGCGGCTTCACCTCAGCCGCAGCGTCGGGCAGCAAATCCGGCAGTGCTGTTGGAGAAGGAAGAGGCAGCAGCAGATATTCTGGTGGCGGTGGGGGCTTTGGGGATTCACTTCAGCTGCAGCGCCAGGTGCAAGCGGCTAGGACTGGCCGCCCACAAAGGGGGCTTACCAAGTTTACCCATCTTCTCCAAGAAGCAACTACATTTCTCTCTTTCTTTATTGCATATTAGGCAGATGTATTAACCACTAAGCCACAGGCTGTCCTCCGTTATCAGCTGAGTCAGGGAGAAAGGTATATATTTAAAGTCACAACCCCTGGTACGCCCAAATATGGGAGGAAGGTCACTACTTCCATTCTCTGTCCATCGGCTCATCATAAGAGACCATCCAGACAGAAACCCAATATTTTTACTGTTGCCTTTGTTACATTTGTGCTGTGTTTGTGTGGATAAATAAATAAAGGGAGACTAGTATAGATCTATTTCAAGCTATATATTTGACTTTTGAGTTTTATGCTGCCAGAAATAGTCTAAAAGAATTAATAGTCTTTCTTTGTTTCTGAGATCAGAGGCTTGGGATCAGGCTAGAAGACTTGCTAAAGACCTCTGAAAGACATTACCTGTTTCAATCAGGATTCTTTTTAAATACAAGTGCCTTGGCATAAACTCTATTGCTGACTTATATTTATACAGCTTATTCTAGTTCCTAAAGCTACCTCTCACAGCTCCTATGTCGAGTGGTACAGTGGCCTAGAATGTTTCTTCTGCAATAACAATAAAACAGTTTCCCTTCCTCATTGCCGTATTGATTTTACTAGAACTGTTAGAAAAATTTTGGGAATGAGAGGGCATTCAAGAAAGCTTAGAATTTTCAGCTTAAAGCTTCAGTATTGCTCTATAATTAGCATTTGACCTAAGCCATTTATGGTTCTTTACATATAAGGTATTAGTTTCCTCTTTGCAGAAAGGTAAAAAGATGAACAGATTAGTAATAACAACTACCATTATATGTCATGTTTAGTTTTTTAATTTAAGTTTTGCAAATCAACTCTTATTCAGGTCAACATACCATCTTGTACTGATTTCAGCATAACCTGATCTTTTATAGGAGAGATTAAAAATAGCCATATATGAGTAAGAACATCCATTTACGGGCCATAATTTTACTGCTAAATAAGAGAATTGTGCATGAGGTGTGGGGGTGGTTACTTGGTGAATCATTTTCTTCGAGGTCAAGTAACAGTTGAATTCAAGTGAAGATTCAAAAAGTTCACGATATTGCCAAGTCTACCAGCATGGAGGTGGCGCCTTTTCTGGCAAGGGGTTAAAGGTCAAACAACATCCAAAACCATTTACTAAAACATTGTTAAGAGTATCGCTGATATTAAATGATGGAGGGAGAAACATGTTTTGGAAAATCAGACATAGCTGTGGCTGTTCTAGAGTCTCAGTTTATACCTAAATTTAGATATAGACCACTGGGTGGTGGATCGTTGTTCCTTCATCTCCACCAACATCATTTCCTGACCATATGACTCAACATATCTTGCAGAACGTCTTGCTGGGTGGTAAGTGCTGAGAAATTAGAGAACATTTCTATGTTCTCTGCTTCATAATTGCAGATTCAAGGGCACAATTTCACTCTGAGTGGAACAACTTGCTCAGTCAGACAAGTTGCATGTTTGTTTCCCATATACCGTTGGCATGCTGCTTTTACTCCATGGCTGACTCATTAAGATGAGAATATGGCATAGCACATTTAGGCTTTGGGGTTTATTTCAGCCTTTCCAAATACCTTTTCACAATAACCTGTATATATACTTGTGACTCAGCCTGGCTCCAGATATCAAGGTGGAACAATGTAAATCAAAACAGATGTTCATTTCTCTGTGGTACAAAAGTCTGAACTTGATCAGTTCCAGGTCTCCATGAGTTCCAATTTCTCTAGAGCAGCAGCATACTGCAGAGATCTCAATAGTATCATCACCGTCTAGAATATATGTGTCAAAGTGGCAGCCTATAGGCCGCATGCATCATGTGCAGGCCACACCCACCCTGGCTCCGCAAAGGCAAAAAATGTCTTGATACATCATGTGATCAAGCTTGACACCCACGATCTAAGTAAAAGGAGAAGAAGTTTGCATTCAGTAAAAGTCAGATCAATCTTCAAATTAGAGCTTTACAATTAAACCACCATTAGTCATCCATAATCACAGCATTTTGTAGGTAGAGAGGTCTTAGAAATAAGAAGAGATCTTTCATTTAGCCATTTGCTCCAAGCAGCTGCACATCATCGTCTAACTGCTTGTCCTGAATGATTATGTAACATTCTTTTCTGAGTTGAATGAGCTGGCTAGTAGCTAATCTGTTTCATTGAAAAGACCCGCAAATGACCATTTATATTACCACAGCAACCCTAACAATCAAAATCCCTGTATTTAGAAAACGGCATCAACTTTTTTCTTATGAACATCCTGGTGTGTTTTTTTTTCCTGCATGGACTTCTTTTAATTTGGCACAGGTGTTTGGAAACCTATTTTTAATCTCTACCCCAGAATTCAAAGAGATATCTCACACACTGGACTAATTAGTATAAATCTTTTAAGATCATATTCACTTAGGTAAGGTGTAGCAGTCCAAAATCAAGTTTGGGCATGTTTATGCTTGCCAACTTTGAGCAAGCTCAGTTGGCATTTCTCTGACAAATTTATCTGAAACCAGAGCTTTTGGTTTTTTGAAACTATTCTTTTCCATACATCTCTTGTTCTTCCAGTGGCAAGAATTCTTGCCTCTTCTTACCTTAGAGCACCCATATTAAAACAAACCATGGTATTTTATCAGTCAAATGAAAAAAGCCAAAAAAACAGGCACCTCTGGGGGGAGGGGGTTAACAATGAAATTAAAATGCCATGTTCAGTGTACATTAGAACTATAAAAATAAAACACAAACACACATCCTTCACATTATATACAATTGAATTGAAAATCCCTGATATTGCCATTCAGCAATATGGAGTGCTGAATGTCTGTTGGTTCCTCCATCCAAAAGAAGAGGAAGTAGGCAGAACTCTTGCCAATTTCACTGTGCCTTGGGTACCACAGTACAGTAAGGATTAAATAGGAGAAATTTCAAGGATCCTCAAGCAGTCAATGCAGCCAAGATCACTCTTGGCTTTATTTTGAAATGTCATTTGTGCAGTCTGTCTTCATTGTTTAATAACTATCTCATGTCCTGTTCCATTACAGATGCTATAGTAGCATGTAACCATGACTAGAGATACTAAGAAAACATATCTCACTGCAAAATAGTCAATATGATATGGTATAACTTTAGATGCTTTATATGCAATACAATAATGGTAGCAAAGGGCTTGGATGTATTCTTTCAAACTATCACTGGGTTCTCCTTATATGAACCTGAGTATGGCATAGTGGCAGAATATTATTTTATTTTCTTTGTAGCAGTACAGTGGGGTGAAGAAATGGGATGTTTCTTTTTCCAAACAATGGAGGCTTAGCATTAGGGCTAGCATTTTTGTGCTTTTCTTTCCAACCTCTGAAGGTAGCTCTGATATAGAGATGGGTTCCTACCAGTTCGCACCTATTCGCTAGAACCGGTTCATCAAATCTACCGAACCGGTTAGAAGAGGTTCCACCAGTGGACCTGGAAAGCAGGCCACACCTACAGAAAAGGTTCCAAAATTTTTTGAAACCCACCACTGGTCCTTGGGTATGATTATTCTACACTATCATGCTCATATTTATAAATCTCAGTGCCTCTGTGAAAGGTAAGGATGACTACTGCGTTTGTGGTGCAATCAGAACATTGCATGTGTTGAAGTTGTTTTAACGCAAACCAAAGATGCCTTTTAAAAAACAAGTTTACATCATATTCGTATGCATGTGCTGTGTGTCAGGTAATTTAAGGTGGTTCTGAGAAGTGTCATCGGCATCTTCATATCCGGTCACATGGGCGGCAAGCCACTCCCATCCGGTCACATGGGTGGCAAGCCACTCCCACAAAGGAGGCCACACCCACAGAGTAGGTTCGAACAATTTTTGAAACCCATCACTGCTCTGATGTTTCCTTGCCATCTATTTTTTGTGTATTAAGTCTTTCAGCGGCAAACATAATCACAGATCAGTGATACTAACTGCTTTGGGATGGAGGATTTGAGAATAAATGTAGTGGTTTAAGCACCCTTAAGAATTGCATCAAAAACATATCCACACATCATGTATGCTTTTATTTTAAAACCATAGCCTACTTTCAAAATTCTGAAACAGATTCTACTTCCACATATTCTAATGTTCATTTCCTGCAGCTGCAAATTTAATTTAGGGGTTTTTTTTCTCTTTATTGTGAGGATGAGCTGTTGTAATACCATGTTTCATGGAACAGGAAACCACGGTAGACCAGACAGTGACAGCAACCCCAAAGGCCAGACTAAGGCCAGGGTTCTCTTTCTCTTAGAATTATTTCTAGAAAATAATACAAGAGTTGCTATTAGTTAGATTTAATAATTTCTTAGAATAAGAAAATATCGAAGTTCCAAAGTGGTTTATAAATGCAAGAATTTTCTAAATCTGCCTCCTATCTATAAGTAATTCTTCCTTTTTTGGCATCTCCTTGTACTGTTCTCCATTTACCTGAAACAATATATACTTTTTCTTCAAATCTAGATTTACAGGTTAACAGAGTTGGAAGGGACCTTGTAGGTCATATAGTCCAACTCCCCCACCCAAGCAGGAAACCCTACATCTTTCTGACAAATGGCAGTCCAATCTCTTCTTGAAAGCCTCCAGTGATGAAGCTCCCTATATTCCACATGTCCAGTGAAATGGACTAATAAATATTCTGCCCTGATTTTTTGGAACAATAGAATACAGATAATCCTCCACTTACAACAGTTCATTTAGTGAACTAGAAAAAAGCACTGGCACTGAAAAAAGGAACATATGACCCTTTTTTACACAATCATTGTAGTAAACCTATGACTATGTGATCAAAATTCAAACACTTGGAAACTGACTTATATTTATTATAGTTGCAATGTCCCAGGGTCATATGACCTTCTGAAAAAGAAAGTCAATAGGGAAGCCAGATTAACTTAATAACTGTGTGACAAACCGCAGTGAACTATGGCAAGAAAGTTCGTAAAATGGGGAAAACTCACTTAACAAATATCTCACTTAGAAACAGAAATTATGAGCTCAATTGTGGTCGTAAGTTGAGGAGTACCTGTAACACAAATTTTGTTTCCTGAACAGGAGAAAATGTTTGATGCAGAATTTGAATCCATGTTTCATTTCAACACACTGAGAGAACCGCCAATATGTAGAGGCATGCCATAGGATCTCCTGTACAGAAGATATTTAGATACAACACGTATAACTTCCATTGACACTCTTGTCTGTCTCTGAAATATGAAACTATCTTAAGCCAATGACTTTTTTTTCACCTAAAGCATCTCTCCTTTTGAACCAACCTGTTTGATTTTCTAGGAAGCTGGAAAAATCAGTAGGAGAGATAACCTGAAAAAAAGTTGAAAACTTAGGATAAATTAAACACAAGTGGAAAAAGAGAAGCTGACCCTTGACTTAATTTGTGTACAACTATCAATTGTTTCAGAGTCCCAAAGAGCAAGTATTCTGGCGGTTAGTTATCCAACTTCTCCTTCCTTCCTAGAAGACGTCAGGAAATGATTAAAGTCACTCCTTGTCGTCTAACTGGTGTCTTTTGATAATATTTCATCACTTACTATTAGGATATAACTCATAATCTCTCTGCAGTCTTCAAGGAATTACAATAAATGATAAAAAGGGGGTGAGGCAAATTTGCACATTGAAAAGCATTCATAATAAATAATAGAGATTTCAATAATGGATGAATGGTGCAAAAGCTGATGGAATTAGCAAGAGATGGCTAAATTGACTGCTTTGGTCAAGGAAGAAAATACAAATACCTTTGTTTCTACCTGGAAACCGTATACTGGACATTGTGCTTGAGATAGAAAAAATGAAATTTTGATTTTGGCCTTTACCAATTAGATAGATATGGTGTTATGGAAATGACTAGCTTAAACTACTATGTAAAACTAAAAAGTTGTGGTTTGATGTTATTACCCTATTTTAGGAAATTGCTGTTAATTTCTTTCTCGTCCCCTTCTTTTCCACACTTTTCCCTTCCCCTTTCCCCCTTCCCATTCCCTACTTCTGCTTCTTTTTGCTTTTGTATTTTTTTGTATGTGATATCATAAATTAATAAAATTGTTACAAACCCACAAACAAATAAATAATAGAGATTGATGTTTTAAAATTACTTAGCAGAAAAGAAAGTTACAACCCTCACCTCTTTTTATGCACATTCAATCCCATACTACACATTTGCAATGACTGCAGCTTTAAGAAGACTTGGGAGGAATGACTCTAGTCCTGTTAACCAAATGGCGCCTAAATATACTGTTCTCCAGGATATGGCCACAATAACAGATTACTTAAAGTGGTTTTCAGCTATTCACTGCCCAATATTATGCTTCTAACAAAATGCGGAAGTCTAAAATATCTCTGTAATTATGGTAAACACAGACAACAATCACTGAAATTGTAGAGTACTACTCTCTCTCCTTAACCTACAGGCTGTATATAGAAAGCTAAATGAAATAGTTTTTCTTCTCCTGTGTAATTAGATATGTACTACATTCCAGGTGTTGGGAGATTATAGGGGCTTGCTTTTGCTGGGGGCCAAATTCTAATTCATTTCCTTTCCCAGTTTGTGCTGTTTGTTGCATTTTGAATAGAAGAATAGAGACATTTTAAGCAAGCCCCCCTGACTTCTATTAAATGTGTTTCAATTCAATGTGTTTAGGGGCGAGATGAAAATGTAGCTCCTTGCTGAAAAGCATCGTAGAACAATATGTTAGCTATTAGATTTGACATTGTCATAAATCTCATTCTCATCCTTCTTTCATATATCTAGGATCAAAATGATTATATTAAAACTGCACTAATTATGACAGAAGCATACATATGTATTTATTTAAAGAAAAAATGATATCTCCTCTTTCTCCTTGATGAGAGAAACCATCCAGACTCTAAGGAAGTGTTCTGGGGTGTGTGGGAGTAAAAATACAGCTTTTCTTGACCGATCCATATCTTTTTCAAGCATTTTTCATGACCCTTAAAAAGGCATAACTGTTTTAAAGAGTATATCAGTGGTGGGTTGGGGCGGTATGCTCTGGTTTGGGAGCAGCAGGCACTGTTCCGGTATGGTGTTTTGGAGGGCCCGCCCACCTGCCCGCATTCCTGAGCTGTATTTGACCCAACCGGCCATTTCTGCGCATTTGATACAGACACATCTTGTTTTCAGGTTAACCCAGAGCCTGAGTACATGCATACTTAGTAAAAATCTAATATATGATTAATTTCTTTTCAAGTCATGAATCTAAAATTTGTAAAATTAATTTTTGCTGTTTGCCTTTTTTCTTCATTATTTTTTGTGATTTTTTGCTATTTATTATACATTATAGATTGTACTTTATTCTCCTGGCCTGTGCAGTATCTTCAGAGTATTTTTATTTCAGTAAAAATAGAATTAAAAAACAAAATAAATCTAATTTTTCCAGTGAAAATTTTATTTTATATACTTAGAAAATGTTCATCCTACATTTCATTGTAATGTAACCCCAAGATAATCAGTACATAAAAATAAAAAGCAATAAAATGAATAATAGTTGAGCTGTCAAATTCACTCTGTGCCCTTAACTGCTTGTCTCTAATACCTAGTTCTCAAACTGATTAAACAGCCTGATGGATGATTAACTATGTTTCACTGGTTTTCATTTTAAAGTTCAGTTCCCTTTAGAAGGCAAAAAATTAAATGTTTCCAAAACATATTTCTGGCTGACTCAAGTATTCATCAAGTTCTAATTCCAGAACCATGCTCTTAGTATTTAGTTTGCTTGCTTATCTTTAGAATATTTTACTGGCTTTGGAGTGTGAGCTGTCTTTGTAATGCTTCCATAGACATATTCATGGCTCACTGATCTATCCTTATATTTGGCCATTAACCGGCAACTATCCTAGTTTGTCAAAGGTCATGAATGAGTTTCATAAAACATTTAGATAAAGGAAGCCACATATCTCACAGCAACTGTGGACGTGAAACAATCATCATTATTTTACAGATGTAAGGAATCTTTAGTTTTAAACAAAATCAGATTACTGTTTCCTTTCAGAAATAGTAACCAAGCACTTTATAAATTTTACAAATTCTTTTTCCTCATATTGTTCTCAAAGATTTATTGATCTATATATTAAGTGAAATGTTGCCCTTCTGAAAATCCCATTTAGATGTTGGCACGATATGGGATCACAGCATGGAACTCAGAATAGTTAGCCTCAGGATATTGGTTTTGAAGATGTAATCAGCAGGGGTGTGTTCAGACAAGAATGTAAGAAGCTGAACTTCTGCATTTAATTCAGCAAAATTATCTATCAGGAAGCAGGAAAATTGGGGGGGGGACCTTTGAACTTTGAACTAATACTCATTGTCCTCACCCATTGGTGCTGGGCACTGTCCTCCATGTTCCAACAATTTCAGATTGGTAGTATATTGAAAACTACAATTGCTGTCCCTGACATAGTATTTGCTCAGCTTTTAGCTTTTTCTATCTTTTGAACAATGGTGGGTTCCAGATCCCGGCATCGTCCACATGGACGAGTGCAGCACGAGCATGCGTCTTACCACCTCCATGAGCCTCTGCAACGTTCCAGCTGCTCAGCGGAGCAGCATGCAGGCACTGTATGCGCCGTGCCCTTGAACAGAAGCGCCAAAGACTTAAAAGACTGGTAAGGAGCTCAGGCGGGCGGGTGGGCCCTCCGGAGCACTGTACTGGAATGGTATCCGGTGCTACGGGCAGGCTCCAGTACGCCCGTACCGGGCCGTACCTCCTGCAACCCACCACTGCTTCTGAACCTACTGCATTAACATTTTCAGATAGTCAATCACTTAATGCACAGCGGTACAATTTGAGTCCTCCATATAATTCAGTCTCCTGTACAGACATCAATGGATGGAAAGGCTAAGCCATTAACACAATGTTCAGAGCAAACTACGTGGCTGTGACGTCTACCTACTTTTACCTAGCTATGAGTTTGATTCTTCTTCTGGTTTAAATTTTATAAAATGTGTTTATCAAAAGCAAAATTACAAAACAGAACCTGGATAAGATTAGTATATATTAGTGTTTGGGGTGTTTTTCTCCAAAATGATATGATAATGATAATGATGATGATGATGATATATTTTGAGAGGATTTATTCTGGGGAAGATGTAAAAAAATATTAAGATCATTTCAGTACTAAAATTCAGTTTCTGCTAGTTTTTGCATGATAGCCAGAAAGTATAATCCTTCCTTTGGGACTTTGTTTACTTCTTAGCCAATACAATTCCTAACATAGTTAATTTTTTTATATTATTTAAAGGTAACATGAGTCTTGCCCAAAAGGCTTACTGATTCCGCATGATATTTATGAGAGATACATGATGATACAACTCCCACAAGAGGCCATATGCAGCTTGTTCCTTCTCACATCCTACTTTAGCTTTCTATATTCAGATCCATGAATGAGAGGAAGTGGGCAGGATATTGCAAAATCAGCTGATTCCCATTCTGTGTGGGAAGAAGCCTTTGTGTGATCAGTTCCTGCTGTGTTTGTGCATGCATGTCAAGATGTTAGCCCTGCATGAGCTATTTTGCAATGAATTGTCCAGTTTTTTTTAAACCAAACCTGTGGTCCAAAAGACATAATTCCATTTCCAGCTTGGCAACAGCGTTTGAATCACATGGATACTTCAGCCAGGCTTCCTCTTTTGGGAGATTTATCATTCAATCAACCAGAATGTCAGACTGAAAAAAGAACCAGAGAGGAAGTTTAAGGACCAGTTTCTTTAAAAAGAAGTAGTAGCAGCTCTACAAAGTTATTGAATGTTTAATTCTATCCACTGTCAGAAAAGAGAGATCCACAGCTAAATCTATAAAGTGTGTACCAGATTGCTGTGTATTTTTTTCTTTTGAAACAGAATCCCCTAAAAACAAAAGATAACTTTTGCTGTTGTCCATGAAAATACCTAATTTTGCTCAGGATTTTCTTTGTTACATTTCAAAGCACTCAAAAGCATCTCTTCTGATGATATGATGCCCTTCTCCAAATCCTTATAATGTGTTTGTGATCTGATATGATTTGTCTTTCATTTATCTATTTTCCATTTATCATGCAGTCCTCCCTACCTAAATTCCCTGCCTCCTTTTATTGTCCAAAGCCTGCCTTGGTAGTGCCAAAAACTAAAATATCCACTTTGTTAAATATTGTTATACAGGGGAGGAATGTTTGGTTTCATCTACTTGTGAAGGGCAGCCCTGAGCAGACATTCTCCTGACCTGAAAAACATTGCCTACTGCTGTGTTATAATGTTCAATAAATCAATAACAATAACATAACATGCCCTTGAATACCACTGTGGAACCTTTCACTAGTCCAGATTTCACTAGTCCTTGATGTGCACATGTGATAGCCCTGCTGGGGCAAATGCTAATTTGCCTTAGGGTGCGATACAAGGTTCTGGTTTTAACCTACAAAGCTCTACATAGCCAAGGGCCTGGTTACTGGAAGTCATTATTTACATGATGTCTGATTTGCTGATTTGCTGATTTGCATAGAGAGAATTGGTATGCTCCAGGTTACTCCAATTAAATAATGTCACATATCAGCAAGCAGAAAGTGGGCATTCTCAGTTGCATTTTCTGTCCTCTGGAGTGTGACTCCCTCTGAGATTTTGGTTGCTTCCCCACCCTTGGTGCTCTAAAGAACCATAAAGAGCTGGCTATCATCTCAGGCTTTGGGATAGGGTGGTTTGAGGCTCCCTTTGCTAGATGTGGGATGTTTTGGTACTTGCCAGATGGCCATTTTGCCAGATTGTAAGGGTATGTTTTAAGTTATCTATAGGCATTTAGAACCAGGAAACAATAAATTGAATAAATAAATAAGCAAGCAAACATAAAAGCAGCGATCAGTAAAACTTTATAATGGCCTAATGTCTGGGTAAATGAATGTATTAGCTGGCCATTAAATCCATCAAAATAAAAAAAAAAGTTGGAGTCAGTGACACAAAGTTAATTAGATTACTTTAAAGAAAGTCAGATAAAAAAGTATTTCTCTCACTATTATAACCAATGAATTCAGGTGTATCAATGGTCTTTTGTTTTCAAATCATGTAAAACAAAAGGTGAAGCTTACTGAGCTGCTTATTTCAGTGCATATATGAAAATTGTTTTTAACATACTGTATAATTCTTCACCATCAGTTCTCTTGGAATTGTATGATATGTAACAATAGCTTTGCCCACTGCTACCAACTGCTCTGGTACAGTGGCACTTATCAACACAGTTACATAAAATAATCCTGGATCAACTCATGAACAAGCATGATACAATATTGTTCTCAGACAACTATCACAGCTTCTTTAGATTTGTGCATTTATTTTCTTTGGTGGATCCAGCCTCTGTATTTGGGGTATACCTAAAGACCCACCATGTCTTTAAAAAAATGAGCATAAGGTCATCCTAACTAGAATATTAGTTCATAATTGAGCAAGTTCCACAGAAAGATTCTTTATGGCTAAACTTCTGGTGACCTGCTTAGAATGAAGTCAGTTTAACTAAGAATGGGGACAAGACCTATATTTAAAATGTTCTGCCACACCAAGCCCACAATTAGTGAACCCTTTCATTTTAAATGAAGTTGAGTGGAAGATTTTCTATAAGGGATATGTTGTAGCATAATCCTCTCTATTTCAAAGTTCTCAGTGATCTCAGTAAACACATAAGAGTGTCAAATGCCTTATATAGCCTCTTTGCTCAGAAGGAATAGAGTTTTAAACTGACTGAAACTCGGGCTTTACATTTGCAATGGAAGTTATGGCAACGTGTTGATTATATTTTGTCTGTGAGAACCCATCCAGTATTTCACAAAGTGTTAAACCATGTCATGGCTCATATATCATCCTCCTTACTATATAGCCAAGACAGAGCTTTGCTTTGGCAAAAACATGTAAAAACCAATATATTAAACAGAGGGGAAGATGGTAGCAGAAGAGAGGATTATTTGGTTGTAGGTTTATTTGTCTATACAACTATTTGTATGCCCTCTATTCTCTCAGGTAACATTGGAATGCTGTGACTGGCCATAAAGGGGAACTGGTTGTCAAGTGCCCAAAATGCAGTCATGTGAATGTAGAGTGTGAGTGAACCTATTGGAAGTTCATAATGGGTCATAAGTCGTTTGGTTTCCCATCAAAATTTTAAATACTTCCTAACCAAGTGAGGACTATGTGTATATGTAAAAGGAAATTTAAACCTATAAACATATTAAGAATATGATTGTTAATTTCTGTTGTGATTGCTAAATGTATCTTCACTGTTATTTTGTTTTTTTAAAGTTTACAACAGTTTACCAGGTTTACAATTGCTTAATGTATTGTAAGTGTGTGTAGGACTGCACTTTTAACAAGTGAAGAGCTCAGGTGTATAAAAGAATTCATGTGCATTTCCATCCTGTAGTATCCATCAAATTACAGGGCAGTGGAGCTTAAGTAAAATACAAGTACTAGCTTTCATATGCTTATTTCTTTTTAAAATGTGCTAAGTTTGAAAAAAAACCCAACATTTTTAAAATAGATAAATGAGCAATCCTAACCCACTATTGTTGATAATTACAGGAAATTTGCTTCTTCTGCTTTTATTTAAAGTTGTTCTTCATTGCCTTCTATACTTACCTTCTTTATATTTACAGTTCTTTATTTTGTTAGTTTGGTGCTATGTGCTACATAAACATCTTGCTGAGCAAAGAATGAATTTTTGGATAACTCAAAATAGTAAACTGGAGTACTGTGTGCTTCTCTATTTTCTAATTGCCAGTATAAGAGTTAACTTTTAACAATGAACAATGACACATTAGTATTCTCATGCAAATATTAATTACTCATAGGGTTTAGTTTTGACAAAGAAGATGGCCAGGATGTGAAACTTTTAAGGAACAGAAAATAGGAATGCTTGCAAAGAAGGGGAGAATCCAGTGAGACAGAGAAAGACAGTGAGAAACAAAAGAATTAAAAAGGGGGAAATGAAACTGATATACAAAAATAGCATCAGCAATCAGATGAGCTGTACTACAGTACCATAAACAGAATACTGGATAATGAATATGTTTAGGAGTCCTAAATTGAGTTGCCAAAAAAGCTTCAAACTCAAACACCCAAACAAGATAGAACAGGTGACACCTGGCTATTGAATAATCACAGTTTATTTATTTCTTAAATTTTTATTAAAGATCTTCACAAAAGTAAAAGAAAACATGAATTAATATAGAGTAAGATTAAAAACAAGAAACAAAAAAGATACAAAAAGTGTGAAAAGAAATACAAATAAAAGAAAAAAGAAGATACACAAAGAACTAATTTCCAATCCTCTTTACAAGTTACTAACTTAATCTCTGTCCTCCTTTATTAAAATTACATTAAAATTACCTTCTTTTCATGTCCAACCCTTTTTAATCAGCAAATCCAGTTCATCAATCACCCAATTCATTTTTTTCCATTTTCAGCAAAAAGTCTATAGGATTTCCAGTATTTAATAAAAAGTACTTACTGTCTTATCACTGATCAAACAATTCATTTTAATCATTTCCTTGGATACCATTCTATCATCTTCCCAACCCATGCATCTAATGTGGGTATTTCAATATCTCTGTGTGTATAAAGTATAACAGCAGTTACCATATCAGTGGTGAGATTCCAAAATTTTTACTACAGGTTCTGTGGGCATGGCTTGGTGGACATAGCATGGCTTGGTGGGTATGGCTTGGTGAGCATGGCAGGGGAAGAATACTGTAAAATTTCCATTCCCTCCAGATCAGCTGGGACTCAGGAGGCAGAGAATTGATGGTGGTGGGGCCAGTCAGAGGTGGTATTTACTGGTTCTCGAAACACTCAAAATTTTCACTACTGGTTCTCCAGAACTGGTCAGAACCTGCTGAATACCACCTCTGTACCAGGGGTGGGTTTCAACCGGTTCGCAGCGGTCCCTGCGAACCGGTTGGTCGCCGAACCCGGAAGTAAGTAACTTCCGGGAACGGCGAAGGGCGTGCCCGCCTGCCCACAGTCCTTACCCGGTTTTGACGAGTTCTGCGCTTCCACGCATGTGCAGGACGCATACAGCGCCTGCACGATCGTCCAGGAGCAGCAGGAGCATCGCGCAGATGCTAGTACGCATGCGTGCACCACGCGCGTGCACGAGGACACCGCCGGCCCCGTTCCAACCGAACCGGTTGGAACGGGGCGAGAAACCCAGCCCTGCTCTGTACCATATACAAAACCAATCTCAGATATGTCTTTTCTAATTGGCTACCCTGAATAATCACAATTTACATCTACTGTGACAGACTTTTGGCAATGGACATTTACAAAGGGACGAGAAACACTTGCCACCTTCACTGAGCCATCATCTACCAATTTCCAGCTTTCTTTAGTTAAAAAAAAGTAGATAAAATGGTGTTAGGTAGCTAAAGGAGCTCAAGAAAAACATTAGAATTCATTCTGATTTTCCATTCCAAAAGGTACTCACAGAAATTAGCAATTCCTAAACTGCTTTTTGAGTGATCAAAGACATTTCTCTATAATATATATTAAGCAATAATTTCTGGATTTTTCCCCATGCCTGATCAAGGTAAAACATACTGAAGTAGAACTAGATTGGGGGAGGGGCATAATAAAAGCAGTTTGCTACTACATTCTTTGGATATGTATGTATGTATGTATGTGTGTGTGTGTGTGTGTGTGTGTCTTAATATATATATTAAGTCAAGCTAATTTCTATTTTAGGATAAAAACATCATTTGGATTTCTGCCCTTGAAGATTTTGTAATGTTTTATGACAATTTATCAAGCAGTACATTTGAAAGCATTTGCATATAAAAACTACAGTTAACACAAGCCAGTGTGGATGAGTTTGCAAACTATGCTGAATTAATTCTATATCTTTTTCCAAACAGTTGCCAATTTAATAGATCAAGGGAATGCTTCATAATATACCTGATCCTCAACAAAGCCTTCAACAGAGAGCATCATAATATTACCCTTCAAAAAGTGATTAAAATAGCTAGATGGTACTACTATTAAATGGACTTAAGTTGGCTAAATGACCATACTCCCAAGGTATTTTGTACAAGCTGTCAGCTAATTGAGTAGGCTGCCATATTAAGAGTCCCTGATATATCGGACTGTGAAACCAATGCCATAAAGTATTACTTTTATTGTAAAGCTCTAGTATAAAATCTTTCAAGGCGGAATACCCTTCTACCTCCCTTCCTTTATCTTGGTGTGATCTAGGGAGGAGCTTGTTTAAAATGTTTACTCATCTTACCTTCCTGTCTTTCTTGTCCCATAAGAGTCACATAAAAGATCCCTTTTATGTGATTCTTGCCTTGGTAGCAGCTCTTCTTCTTATCCAAAAAAATAACTAACATCCACAAATGTCATTTTTCTTAAAGTTACAGTTTCCGTCATTGAGAAACAAAAGGAGAATACACAATTAAATACTCCATACTGATTACATTAAAAGAAAAAAAACTTACTTTTATTTGTGGCAGGCATCATATGGTTTAAACCTTTGATCTTTTTTATTTACCCCTGCCATGACTTTGATATAATCTGTTGCATATGTAGGCTTGCTAGAATGCATATTATAATCTTAAATGGGATCTATAAAGTGTATCTTCTCCAAAAGAAAGAAAAGCGGAAACTTACAACTGAGTTTTTCATTCTTTTTTAATGTCAGTAGTAACAAATAAAAGGTTGACCTCTCTAGTCTTTATATATTTAATTGTCTGGGATTCTTCTTGGGTTTGATTTATATAATTATTTACACTCCATTTTTTCAGCTTGATGGGTCCCTTGAGTAGCTTACACTTAAACTAAACCATAAAAACAAAGTCATGTAAACTTGGTAAAAAATAAATCCTGAAAACATCAAAAAAAAGTGCAACAATCTAGTGTCACATTCAGTTTAGCCTCAAGAGCAAAGGCATTTCATGAATAAGTTTTCCTTAACCTATTGTTTTCCAGATGTTTTGGAACTATAATTTCCAACTTGTCAGCATCTGGGAATTCTGAGAGCATAGACCCCAAAACATGAATATTCAACATATGAATCCAGAAACTTTGGAAGAAAGTTTACAATATCAATACAAAATGACACAACTGTTTAAATTCTTCTGAAACTAAATTAAGTGCATTACAAATATTGGTGACATCGGATTCAGTAATATAATGTGAATTCTTATTGTCATAATCTTTTAATACCTGGTTTCATACTTGTCCATAAAATTGTTCGGAATTTATTCCTCTATAGTGGTAATTAAGTCCTACATTTTTGCTTCTTTTATAGCTTCCTGAAAGCTGAATGAATATTTAATTTGAAGATTTGTTCTGAAGAAACAATTGTTACATTACCCCTTTGACATAAATGTTCAAATCACATCAAAAAGATTCAGATCCAGTTCATGCATTAGTACAGATATTTGCCTATGCAAAAATACCCATTTTCTAATAATTTCCCATAGTTTGAAGAAAACCAATTCAATTCAAATATTTGAATCAATTCAAATTTCTGAATCAATTTTTTTTAAATCCAAGGGTCCTGGATTTTCCTAATTTTTATTTTGCTGTGATGCTCCGACTTTTCTGTCTGGCAGACAGATTTATATGTTAGATTTAGGCTGTAATGAGACTTCATCACCTTTCCTACAGTCTAAAATATTTGAGACTCTTTAGCTTAAAAAAAAAAGAAGCGGAGATATGATTCAGCAGGGATGTGACTGAGACATGAATTCTTGCCTCATGGATAAAATGAGCAGTTTTCCCTCACTTGTGGCGACAGTGTGCCTTCTACTAAATACTGACTCCTGGCAATAGCCTAGATTAGTCCCAGTAGTTTTCCCAATAGCATTTTCAGAAGTAGTCTGCTATTACTTTCTTCCTACAGCTGAGGAAAATAATTGAGCCATAATCTCCCAGCTGACTTTGTGCCTAAGGTAAGATGAGAACTCACAAGTCTCTAGCCCAGCCCAGGGGTGTCAAACTCACATCATCACAGCAGTGTCATGTGATGTAGTGGGACTTTCCCCCCCCCATTGCTGAACTGGGCATGAGTGTGGCCAGCACGTGATGCATCTGGCCTGTGGACCAAGAGTTTGACAGCCCTGCTCTAGCCTGATAACTTAACCACTACACCAAATTGCCTTTATGTCCCTCACTAAGGATGGATGGTGAAATATCAAACATGCTCTAGTGAATCCTACACTGAGCTGGGAGGTGAATTAGGGGATTTCTCATTCCCTTTCAACTTGATTCTAGTTTTTAATTGATATAGTAGTCTACTACTACAAGCCTTGGAGTGTCTCTTTTCAGAAAGTTCCACATTTACCAAATCTGCTGAGTTTACCCTTTGTTCTTTCTGCAGCTGAAACTGAATGCCTGGATTCTTTCCCTGCTCTCCTTCACTCCTTTTTCACTTTGTTTCAAATATTTACACGTTATCTGTCATGCAATGCATCTCCAGGCAGTTTACAGAAACAGAAGATTTTTACATAAATACAATCATGTAAAAACAAACATGTCCACCAGTATAACTGTAACACTGTATAGCTGTGTATCAGTGCCGCATAAATATTTCATCCCTGCTATCACAAGTTCTCAAATGCTTAGGTGGATTTTAAAAAAATTAACAACCTTCTCCCCTGAGTTTCAGAAGGTTCCACCCTTTTAGATTTCCAGAAAACTATGAACAGATGATCTTCCCTAAGTGCTAGGTTAAGATGAGACTGGAGTTCAGCTATGCATTGGGGAGTAAGGTCTTTGAGGCACCATGAACTGTAGTTTTGATTTTAATGTTTTTCTTTTCTTTTGTTTGTTTTATTGTTGCTATGAACCTACCAGGATTATTGTATATGAGAGGGATGGTCATATAAATATTGAACAGAATGAAACCAGACACTCAACTCCATTCCTGCCTTTTCTCCAACCTCATATTTAGAAGTTCTGAATGGGGAACTTTAGCTGTGTTCCTTCAAAATGAGTGCAACTTCTCAAATGATCTGACATCTGAATTAAGCAAGATCCAAAAACTTACCCATAGATATTCTCACCTTCAAGTGATTGAAAGTAGATGTTTTAGATCAGTGGTGGGTTTCTGCTGGTCTGCACCGGTTCGGACGAACTGGTTGGTGAAATTCAGCGAGCCGGTGAGGACTGGTGTACTCGGAAGTAACTTCCGGGAACACCGACACCGGCCCTGTCGCTCGATCGCCCTTACTGTCCCGTCGCAGCTCGCTCGCTCCCCCGCCCGTCCGCACTAAACTAGGTTAGCCCAGCCTACCACTCACTGATTGGCTGCAGTCCAGCCAATCAGTGAGAGGGCTGGAGGCGACTTGTTTAAAAGTGGGATGCCAACAGCCAACATTCCTCTCTTCCTCGTTCCCGAGCTGACAGCTTGCTGATCGGTCCTCCCTTCGCTTCGCCTTCCAGGAGCTTGCTGCTTCCCTCAGGTAAGCAACTAAGCGTGAGGTGGGGCGGCGGGACTTGGGAGGCTAGCTTACGCCAGCTCGTGAAAGCCGCGAGCTGGTGTACACCGTGTGCCTGAAAGCACACGGTGTGGGTGGCGGTAGTGGCCTAGCTTTAGCCTAGCAAAAGCTTTCACCTAGCAAAAGCCGCGTGCTGGTGTACATCATGCAGCCAAAGGCGGGTGGGCGACAGCGCCAGTGCTGGCCTAGCTTTCAGTGAAAGCCACGGGCTGGCATACGCCACACAGCCAAAAGCCCCCCAACCCCCCTCTCCAGCCTCGCCTGGCTGGCTAAGCCTCCAGGCAATGTGCTTAGTGACAGGCTGGCCTTGTCTCTCCAGTCCAGTGTCTTACCTGTCCTGCTGCCTCTCTGCATGCCTGCTCCCTGTTGCATCCCTCCATCGCATCGGAGTCAGATCCATCGCATCGGAGTGCTGCTGATTCTGCCTGCTGGTAAGTGACCCGTTTTTTTTCTTTTATTTTTTTTAATGTATTTTAAAATATTTTATTTATTGTGCATAGAATTTTTTAAAATAGTTTTACTAAAAAGTATTGAGTATACAATATTTTAAAATGGTTTACTTCAATTTATTGTGTATGGATTCTTGTTTTAAATTGTCTTTGGTTTATGTGTCTCAAAGTGGCTGCTTTTCTATGGGCAGGCCAGGTTGGTGCAAGGCAGCTTTGCCAGATTTAGTGTGTTTCACCCTCGTTGTTTAAGTAATTCTGAGGTGGTTGCTGGTTCTGTGAGCTTCCTGGCACTGTTCTTTATAATTTCCCACAATGCCTTGATGGTTTTTATTCCAGTGACTTTGTCTTTCCTGTCCTTAGGGTTAGGGAAAAAAACTGGTTTCATTTGCAGTCTTTTGGGGGGGGATTCTTATTTTTTGGTGTTTTCTGGCACTGTCATAGTTTGTGTGTGGGTGGGTGGGTGTAATGTCCCGCAGTTATCTATGCATTAATAATGATCTAGTAATATTTCCTTATACATTTAGGGACCTTTCCTTACATAACTGGTGTTTTCTTCATACTTTTGGATTTCTAATTTCTGTTTCTGTTAGTTAATAATTGCTAAAACAAATCCCACGTGAAAAAGTATTCTTGATTTTAATTGTCAGTTTATTTATTCCTGCACATTGTAATATTTATTCATTTTCATATCTCTGTTTTTCCACTGTTGTGCAAACACAATTCCAGCAGCTGCTAACATGTGTAAAATTAAATATATATTGTACTCCCTTTCAAATAGCCAACAAAATATTTCTGGTTTTAATTCCATATCTTGCTTTACCATTGCTTCTAACCACTAACTTCTGAATAGCTACTTGGACCGACCTAAGTGGTGTGCAGAAGACCGGCAAACCAGTGATCCTTCATCTGCAAGTAGCTGTCTTTATAGCTGGGTGTGCTCTGTGCTGGGTTCATCCTTGAGATAGTAAAGTCTTGCTTTCTGTGTCTCTCCTTTGTGCAGGTTATTGGAGCAAGGTAGTGAGGTGGTGGTGCAGAAGATGGAAAAAAGGACAGTAATTTTCTTTTCTATTGTTTTTTGTGCTTGTTTCATCCTAATGCAGTGCATGCAATTAAAGTCTTGTTTTTTGTGTCTCTCCTTTGTGCTGGTTATTGGAGCAATGTGGTGAGGTGGTGGTGCAGAAGACCAGCAAGGCAGTAATCTTCCCTCTGTAAGTAGCTGTCTTTATTGTTTTGTGTGCTGGTTTCATCTCAATGATGGCAATGAAAGAGTTCATTTCTGTGTCTCTTCTTTGTGCAGCCCATTCATTGGAGTCAGTGATACTGAAGACTGGCAAGAACAGCCATATTCCTGCTGTAAGTAGCTCTTTTATTGTTTTTGTACTTATTTTAATGTTATTTAATGTTCATCCATTGGGGCAAAGAATTCAGTGACATCGTCTTGGCCACTCCCACCCAGTTACATGGCTGGCAAGCCACTCCCACCCGGTCACATGGCCGGCAAGCCACCCCCACAAAGGATAGATACCACACCGACAGAGTAGGTTCCAAAAATTTTTGAAACCCACCACTGTTTTAGATGCAATATGTGGTAAGAGCCAAAGACACTGCCTGCACCACAGATATGCTTTATTATTTTCCACTTTGAACTTCTTTTTCATTCAGATGAATGTCAAAATGAAATTAGTTCTTGCTTTATTGCTAATAGTGTGCTCTCCAAATGTACTAATAGAAAAAGCCCTATTCTGAGTAATTCTGTTACTAGAATCAGCTTTATACATCATTTTTGCAGTTCCCTAGAAACAAATAAAATATGCAAAATCTTATTTAGACTTTACTACAATTATAATAGTGTTCCAATTCATTCCCTCTGGTTTTAAAAGAAATCCAGTCATTTAAGTTAAAGTAGCCTAGGATTGAAAGTAAGTAAGATGACCTTGACAGAGATATACAGGCTCCATTGCTAAGCGTAAAGAGTGGAAGCATTTTCTAGGTCCACAAGAAGATAAATTTGGAAGTGGCTCAGGCAGGCATTTTCTGTAATTCACTAGAGCATAATAAGGAGCAAGTACAGCACAGTCAGACTTGCAAGATTCAATTATGATAGCCAAGTTCAATGAAAATAATTTTAGCCTTCCTATGAATTCATTTCCTGGCCTTTTTTATTGTGTGCATCTAATAAATCAATCAAAATATAGTTATCAGATGAACTAGAAGAATATGTAAACTCAAAAGTTGGTATTCAAGCCTTTCTGTCTGCCAACTGAATGCACACAACTGAAAGAATGAACTTTCTTTCCTCTCTCTTAGCTTCCTAAGTTTATGTTGAAGGATGGGAATCCCCTTTGCAGCAGATTTGCAGAAGGAAGTGTAAAAAAGGGTAGAAAAGAGGAAGATGGTAGAGCAACAGGAACTTCATCCACACAACTATGGATATCAGCTAATAAATGAAGTCCACATTTCATGAATAATTCTATAAAAATAATGAGCATATAGGTAGAAAACGCAAGGAAATGAAGCATTTGTAAGAAGATAACATTTTATGACAGGATAAAAATAATTGCCTGTTTTTTCATGTCTAACACAATTGCAAGGCTAAGGTTAGCTCCAAGGAAACAAGTAAACTATCGATAGAGACAGCATACAAATCTATTCAGAGCAGCAAATTAGCCAAGAAATCTGAACCAAGGGCCCATAATCAAAGAGGAACTTCAAACAAATGCATTTAGTTGAAGAATTAGCATGCATATATAGCAGCTTGATAGCATAGCAAATTTGCCCAAACAGTGCTTAAATAAATTAACTGAACATTTGCCTTCTACGTTTGTCTTCCACTATCTAAAACATTAGTCCATATTACTTTTATAACAATACCAGAATATACAAAAACACTAACAAGTGAAGATACATTCTAGAGCAGTGATGGTGAATCTTTTTCTTACGGCGTGCCCAAATTGCACACACACACACACTCAATCTCCCCAACCCCCTACCTGCCCATGCAAGCACAACACACCCCATCTTCCTGCATATGCACACATGATCCCTCCATAGGCTCCAGAGGCATTCCTGAAGCCTGAGGAGGGTGAAAATGACCTCCCCCGGTGGCCCTCCGGAAGCCGGAAACAGATTGTTTTTGAACTTCCAGATGGCCCGTTGGGTTCATTTTTCATCCTCCCCAGCCTCCGGAGGCTTTCCTGAAGCCTGGTGAGGGTGAAAACATCCTCCTCTGGTCCTATGTATGGGCAAAAAATCAGCTGGCTCATGCGCACATGCACACTGGAGCTGACAGTTGGTGTGCCACCTGTGGCATGCATGCTATAGGATCGCCATTACAGATCTAGATAATATATGTCTGTTATTATCTTCAATTTGACCAATTTGACTTCACACTATCTGTCTGGGGAGGGAGGGGTTATCAAAAACCAAATCTGGGACCAAATTCAGGCTTTTTCATTCAGATGTTTAAAACATGGACAATCCAAATGAACAACTGACTTTCATGAGCCGAAGTCTGTTCCATCCAGGCTTTTAAACTTCTGTTTGCATCTCCAACTTTTCTGATGGCAAAACCATTGGGTAAGGAGAAAAAGAGAACATTTTTTGTGAGGCCCAAGGTTAGAAAAAATTAAAAATCAAGATGATAGTCATGCAATCAATGTCTTGCTGTTGTGTCTTTCTGAGATATACGGCAGTGCTGGGTACTCCGAGATATCTCTCTATTACTCAAAGCACCACTGGTAACCTGTCTTTGATATGGTCATTTTGATCTTTCCTGAAAGAAATGACCTGGTGACAGTCTGTTGTGACAGGCCAAGTCCCAAAACAGATACAAGAGACATTCAATTAATGCTACTTCATTGTTGTAGGACTGTGATGACAAACCTATGGCACATGAGCAGGAGGTGGCACGCAGAGCCCTTTCTGTGGGCACATGTGCACGCATGGTGGTCTTTGCACGCATTGGAGTGCCAGAAACTCAAAGACCAGCTGACCGGTGTACATATGCACGCCAGCCAGTTAGTCTTTGGGTTTCCGTGCGCTCCAGCACACAGACACACAAATTTGCATGCACGCGGGCATTCCATTTTGGGTACTCGGTGCCAAAAGGTTCGCCGTCACTGTTGTAGGGTATGACTCTTATGAGGTGAGGTTACTTTAAGCTTCTTTCTCATAATTACTCAAATTTCTGGATAATCTCGTTTCCAAGTTCCTTCTTAACAGCCCTTTTATATATTTCCCAAATTTATCTCTAAATTCCTTTAGACCCTGCCCCAATAATTTATGCTATAATACCTACTTAATTAGGTTATTACAATCTGTATATATATATATATGCTGGTCTTGTTATATTCAGGTCTTTTCCTGTGTAAGATTGAGATTGTCTTGGCAACGTTTCAGCGAGGTCTCACTCACCATCTTCAGACTGGGTTTTGGGCTGAAAAACTGCATATATGTAGGCAACATTTTAAAAAATGGCTTTCTGCCTGGGTGGCTCTCAGAGTGATCCGATAGACAGAAAAGGGAAGCAGTATGCTCCCTCCCATATTTGGACATACCAGGGGGTGTGACACAACACACACACACACACACACACACACACACACACACACACACACACACACATATATATATATATATATATATATATATATATATATATGATGCACATAATAAATCAATACTAGGCCTCTGAGACTTGGAAATGAGATATAAAGTAACAGTATTAGCCATTTATTTACATATGTGTATTAAATATGCTAATAAAAGCTGATAGCAGTAGACTTATATACCGCTTCATAGGCCTTTCAGGCCTCTCTAAGCGGTTTACAGAGAGTCAGCATATTGCCCCCAACAATCTGGGTCCTCATTTTACCCACCTCGGAAGGATGGAAGGCTGAGTCAACCCTGAGCCGGTGAGATTTGAACCGCTGAACTGCTGATCTAGCAGTAGCCTGCAGTGCTGCATTTAACCACTGTGCCACCTTGGCTCTTAGCTGAGAATTATATTTTATATATTTTCCTAACTTTGGGGTGGATGCATTCTTGATTGCCCCAAGTATTTCCCCACTAATTCAAAATTCATAATAATTTTACATGTTTACAATCTGCACCTTTTAATTCTAAGAAAAAAATAAATTTCATTCTTTAATGAACTGTAGCTCATATTAGGAATCTCCCCAGTACAGAGCTTTCGAGCCAAGTGTTCAGATTACTGCAATTCCATCCAGATGGGCATTAAAAGATAGGTGCGGATTGAATGTAAAATCAGACAAGAAACCAGAAAGTTGCTATTACATAATTTCTATTGGTAGCCTTCTTTCCTGAAGAACTTTTACATAGTATTACACATTCCACAAATGGTCATGAGTTCAACAGTAAATGCCAGATAATAAAGAGAAATGTTTCCCGTGACCAGGCATAGGATTGTGTGTCACATAATATAAAGTTTATATTATTGAAGAAATCTGGTTAAAGGTATTTGAAATACAGGTAGAAATAGGGCTGCAGAAGTACTCAATTTACTTGGTTAAAAGACTCAAAATAATAATAATAATAAAATGAAACTTTTATTTTAGGTTTTGGCGATTAGATCAACTTTGTGGTTAAAGAAATGTTTTGTATCTACTAAAAATGTCAAGCAAAAAGTTGAGGATGTAACTTTTTTTGTACTGAAAAAAACAGAAATCACTGCTTTTTTCCTTTCTATATCTTTGCACTCTTTTGTTTCTTCTTTTCCCTTTCTTTTCTGATTATTGTTTCTATTTGTATTTACAATTATAATAAACTTTTATAAAATTCTTGGAGGGGGGGGGAAGGCAACCCTTTAACTGCTTCTTCCCCAGAAATGTTTCATTTCAAAATGATTGTTATACACTGGACCATTGTTCCCAATTATGGAATGATATAGCATTGTTCAGAAAATAAGTGCAAGTGGTAGATTTTAAACAGCTTCCATATTTTTATTATCTTCCATATATGCATTTGTTCTTCATTTCCAAGTCTAATAAAGGCCTAGTAATGAAAGGAAAGTCCACCAATCTCTAAATCATCAATCAGCTAGAGGAAGCTAACCGTAAGATATAACTTTAAGATAAATTTAAAAAATCAATTTTTCCGAACGTAGAAGAAATAGGCAAGTGTAGATTCACAAGCTGCTCTCACTGTGAGGGAGTAGACAGCTTTGGTAAATGTTCTAAAATAAATAAAATAAATAAATGTCTGAGGTTGACCAATTGTATGCTAGAAAGCAAAGTGACTCACATCTGTAGGACCTTCTAAATATATTGGCTTCTGAATAGGAACACTAATCAAGAAATATGCCTACTCAGCAATACTGGGCCGCAGTTGCTAAATGCTAGAAGTGAGGATGAAAATACTTACCAGCAAGATCAATTACGTTTTGACATTTTACAATCAGCCTTGTTTATTTCCCTGAAAAGTAGAGTCACTGATTACACTTTCATATTCAATACTTATAATCAAATCAATAACTTAGGGGAAACCAATAAAAACAATACATTTCTGAAACATAAGGTCACAGTTGTCATGAATATTTACATATATATTTCTATCTCACAATAATATCAATTTAATAATCCTGCAAGAACAACAACAAATAAGCAACCTGCCTAACTTGTAATCAGCGTGGATTGAATTTGATCTTAGACCCGAGACTATCATTCACTGCTATCAACCATGAGCAGCTCTATTTTGACTCTGGGCTGCAATAAGTCAAATAACTGTTTGAAGTTCTTTTGTTCTGAGAGGTATACAATATCACTACTACACAGTTCCTATGTTCAATTCAAAATATTCCTTTAAAGCCTTACATGACACAGGTCCAGTTTATTGGTGGGGCTATTTCCCTCAGAGGGCATCTAGGTCAAATAAAGTGAGATTATGTCCAGGCTCTTCCATTAAAGGTTATCATCTGATGAGGCTTTGGAGGCACATCTTCTCCATATCTGCCCCAGCCCTTTGCAATAGCCTTCTAATCTGAGATTCAAGGGCTCCCTTCTGTTTTAGCCTTCTGAGAGACCATAAATACCTGGGTCTTCTCTAAACATTGGGCTAGCTTGGAGATTGAGCTAGGAGGCAAATAGTTTGATTGGTCTACTCTGGTGGTTGATGGGAGTGGTTGTTTAATTTTTATTGAATTGTTTTTATTGGTTGTTGAACCAATGTGTAAGAAACCTTCCACTTTTGGAGTAGCTGATAACCTTGGCCCAGCTCTCAGAATTCTGGACTGATTCTGGACTAGTCTTCCACATACTCCTATTTGCAAATAACTCATTCAGGCAAATATCTGAGACTCTGTTTTGAATTGCATGATATTATCTCTTGACCTTGAGTAAACTGAAATATATCATAGCAACTGTAAGTAAGTCAATAATTGAAACCTGAAGCAGGGCAGAGAAGAGATATATCAGCCTACAGAGGGAACGGGGCCAGAGCAAGTGTCTCAGTAGGGATTCTCCCTAATTCTCTGGGCAGCAAAGGCAAAAGGGATGGAGTGCTTTCAAAATTTGCAAGACTCTGTTATGTAAACTTACAACAAAGATGGTATTACTACTTATGGCACCAATCCTCAAATTATGGCCTGTCGGCTGGATACAGTCCGCCAATGCAAAATATCCGGCTTGCAGAGTGGTGAGATTCAGCCCCGCTCCTCACCCCACTCTGCCCTTCACTGTCAGCCTTATCTTCCAGCGAGCATCCTCTCCATTTGCACTTCTGGTTAGTTATTTCACTGGTTGAGCTGCACTTCTGATCACACTACTGCCGCCAAGGTAAGGCCGAAGGGTGCTGGGGAGGACCAGTTGACTGAGGGGTGATCTTGCCAGTGCAGCCACATGATCCAGGGCCAGTGGGTGAGTAGAGGAGAGGCTGCTGCTGGCTTGAAAAGCAGCTCTGCTGCCAGCTTGTAAAGTAGTGCTTTAAAAGTCTTTAAAAATGCTTTAAAAACAGCCTTTCAGGATGTTTTTCACAGCTATATGATCCAGGGCCGGTGGGTAAGTGGGGGAGGAGCAAATACAGCAAGGACAAAGGCAAAATGGACTACTAAATTGGCCATGCCTACCCAGTCACATGCCCACCTAGCATGCCTACCCAGTCATATGACCACCTAGCCATGCCCACCCAGTTGGTGCAGCTCCCCAACAGTCTGAGGGACCCTGAATCATCCCCGTTAAAAAAGTTTGAGGACCCCTGATTTATGGTTTTAGTTATTGTCTGGACCACCTCAAAAAACAGACACATGGTTTATCATCTTCAGATTTCCTAGTGTTCTGTCACAGCAGCATCTAACGATTTGGATGAACTTGTCAAAACTAAACAAAGTCAGATCTAATTAATATTCAAATGGGAAGCCAACAGGGAATCTCAGAATCCTTAAGCTTGACTAGAAAGCAAAAAAAAAATTATAATCCTGGAAAGTAATGACAAGTTACTTCTCTACTGTTTGCAAGAAAGTGACAGAGATACAATATGTCCATGTAATCACCATGAGTCAAGTTGAATGTGAGGAAACCTTTTAAATATGGACAATTCTTTCAGTCCTATTCCTATCCATAATAAAATATATTCATAATAACTATATTATTCATATTAATGATTCCCATCACATTTTTGGCTCATTGTGTAAGGTGACCAGACGTCCCGATTTTGGTGGGACAGTCACGATTTATAACAATTTGTCCCATGTCCCGGGCCATTTTTAAAAAGTCCCGATTTTCTGGCTTCATGCTGAAAGTCCAGTGGATTTGCTTAAGAAATCCTAACCGGGGCAAGACAAAAGACATTCTGTCTAAACCCTCTCTATGTCTCAGTACTTTCATTGAAGATAAAACGTTAAAGCAAGAAAACGCCCCCCCTCCCGCCCATTTTACTTACTTTTATAAGAAAAGATGACCCAGTACCATAGAGCTCCAGGAAATACTTGGCTAGAGAAGTCGTGAGTGTTCCTTCCTGGATTTTCTGGAGGGGAGGGGCACGGAGGTTGGAGGTTGGCTCGTGTGGAAAAAATGGTGGCAAAGTTTCTTTGGAAAATATTTCCCTGACTAATTTCACCATTTTAATTTGCTCAGTTCTTTGTATTAATATCTACATCATTCTGGATTGACTTGGAGTTCCTGTCTGCTGGTAAGTGAGCTGGGTTTTTTTCTTTTATTTTTTTAATGTATTTTAAAATAATATTTTATTTATTCTGCATAGGATTTTTTAAAATAGTTTTATTCTGTGTGGATTCTTTTTTTAAATTGTCTTAGACTATTTAAAAATAGATTCCATCCAAAATAAATTGAAGTGAAACCATTTTTAAAAATTCTATGCACAATACTTTGAAATATATTGTGCATAGAATTTTTAAAAATAGTTTTACTTCAATTTATTCTGTGTGGAATAGTTTAAAATGTTTTACTTCAATTTATTCTGTGTGGATTCTTTTTTAAAATTGTCTTAGACTATTTAAAAAAAGATTCTATCCAAAATACAAAATACCAGCTGCAGTTATTCACTTAAGAACTGTGGCAAGAAAGGTGGTATAGTGACCAAAGTTACAATGGCATTGAAAAAAGTGACTGATGACCATTTTTCACACTTAGCGACCGTTGCAGCATCCTCATGGTCACGTGATCAAAATTTTGATGTTTGGCAACAGTTACAATTTATATTTGTAAATTGTAGTTATGTTGAAATTAAAAAAATATTACAATACTATTTTTGCGTTATATGAAAATTTTTGTTGCTCCGTATAAAATTTTTAATCAACACCCCCCCCCCCCGGTCAAAGGTGTCCCTCTTTACCAATCTGAAAATCTGGTCACCTTATCATTGTGGCATGTTTTTAACTCTGGGAACTGAAGATGATAAGTGATGAAGGAACCAGGTAGCTTTGAACTGAGCAGACCAAAGTGGCTGTCAGCACTGAAGCCATTTTGGGAGCATCTTCAGGGCTGCCACAGCAAGGCTGGTTGGAGCTGTGGGAACATGGGGGGGGGGGAGAGATAGAGATAGCTGGGGAATGTGTAGCCAAAATAGCATTCTTTCCAGTGGGAGCCAAGGACACTACCAGGTGGTGGAAGGGCATGGACAAAAGCCAGCTGAAGTTGGGACTGCAACCTGATTGGATCATGTGATGGACATGTGACCTAAGGGGAAAAACTTTGGGTTTTGATTTGGATGGGGAAAACCTCGGGTCCTTCAGAGTCAGGTTTTCACCAACCATGCCAATATAACATTCTTAATAAATCCATAATTTAAGAAAACTCTAGGCCTCAGGATTTTGATTACTTTGGGTCTGTTATTTGGAACCCTGACAGTGGCTACTTTAAGTAAGGAGTCCCTGCAGATTTTATTCTGCTACTTGTTGCTGACAATAGGGTGTGTGTGCGTGCTCATATCCATTTCAAGGGCATTGAGCCAGTGCTGTACAAAGACATTTCTGTGGTCATGTGGCCAGCATGATGTCATGGAGTGCTGTTACCTTCCTACCATAGTGGTACCTATTTATCTACTCTCATTTGCATGTTTTTGAACTGCTCATTTGGCAGGAGCTTGGGCAAGGGAGTTCACCCCATCATCTGACCCTCAGGACTAGAACCTGGGCTGCCAATATTCTGGGCTGTCTTAGGCACTGAGACATCTTATCTCTGATATTTTAAGAGCATTATTGAAATTCTGCAGCAAATCACAACTACTGGATTTTAAAATTATCATCTTGAATTGGGGGGGGGGGCATTGTTCTCCCCAAGGTGTGTGTGTGTGTGTGTGTGTATTTATAAAATGAACAAATAAAACTAGCCATAGGGTAAACCCAGTACTTTACACCTTCATGTGAAGAAATGTATTATTCAGTACAAATTTCTGCCACATAATTACAAAAATTATGCAGAATCAAAGGGCAATTAACAGAGATGATATTTGTATAGGCAGAAAAGGAACTTTTGTGATGATCCAGCCAGATCAACTTTTAAGGAAGTTAATGGAAATTATTTAAGAAAAAAATCATCTTTTTTATAGCTATAACAACTATTTTTCCATTTTTATTTTATTATTCCTCTTGTTTTGCAAGAGGAAAATTGTGCAAATACTCACACAATTTCCCAGGCATGTGATATTATAAAACGCCTTATAAATAAATCCACTGCTGGAATCAATAAAGTGTTTGACCAAAGTAAATAAAAATAACTTGTTTTTTTTTTATTCCCTTTCTTCTCTTTTCTCTGACATTTGGGCAAGAATAGTTAGACAAAAGCTATGAGAACATTTTGGGAGAGGTCATCAGAAAACAGATACTTAGCAAGTTCATGTAAGGTAGGTAGGCTGGCACACACCAAGCTCTTAGCATTGTGCAGACAACTCTACAAAGTACTCCAAATCTATCAATTAGTGGAAAAATTAGAAGCTTTGCTGGAATTCTGCCTTTCCAAATGGAACATTTTTAGTTAATGGATTTCATAATTCTGCAAATAGGCATGAAGTAGGGATTTTCCCCCTCCCTTTCATTCAATCATGTCTGATTCGTGAAGACTGCCTGGACCAATCCCAGCAGTTTTCTTGGCAAGGTTTTTCAGAAATGGTTTGCCATTGCTTCCTTTCTCAGGCTGAGAAAAAAGACTGGCCCAAGGTCATCTCTCTGGCTTCATCCCCATGGTGGGACTAAAACTCACAGTGTCTAGCCCAATGCTTATACCAAACTGGCTCTCATGAAGTAGTTAAAATTTCTGCAGCTTATTTTTGGTGCCTTAGACCAAATCAAAACAAGTAGTAATTTACACAGCAATATTAATATGAGTGCTACAACTTTCCTTATTATCAACCATTTTAAGAGAACCTCTTTCATCAAACCAGAAGTGTACTGTATATTGTGAAGTTTTATAAGTATTCCGTATTATAATGTGATCACTATTAAAAACCTGTTTTTCTGTGTTACATTTATTACTTTAACATTCGATATCAAACCTTTCAAGGAAAGTTCTCAAGGCTCCACATCCCAAAGAAAATAAGACTAAAGTTTTTTTTTATGTTTCATACAATGCTTTCCATTCACATATCGTTGAAGGACCAGAGGAAAACAGAGAAATGCAATATCTTTCCAAATGTGCATTGCAAGAAGGTCTATTGGGAAATACAGAATTTACTTTTCACTAAATAATGGGAATTGGGATGAAAATATAGCACTATTTAAGAGTAGCCTAGTGGGAAGAAGCCACTACTTAAATAACCCTACAAATTCATGGCTACATATTGTTCTCAAAATAACACTAATCATTGCAAGTAAACTTGGATTTCTTTAACCATTTTTGTACAGAACAGCCTTCGCCTTCCATATATTCACTGGTGTTGATACAGCCTAAAAGGCAAGGGCTTTAAAACATTTCTGACCACAAATCTTCATTGATGTCATATGTGCTCACAAAGCAGTCTCCACTTATGATCAAACACAGCAGCTTTATTCTACACATAGAAGCTAACACAAAAAAAAATTGTTGCAATACCTTTGACTGCACCTGCTTATAACAAACTATTCTGGATAGACCCAAAGATGCTTTTTCAAGAGGCAACTGGACCTCCTGTTTTTTTCTTTGAAGACATTTCAATTCTCATCCACATTTCGCTTCTCATCCAAGAACCTTCTTCATCTTGGATGAGAAGCAAAACATCTTCAAAGAAAAACCCAAAAGTCCAGTTGCCTCTTGAAAAAGTACCTTGGGGACAACCATGACCTGGATGACTGAAAATCTCCATAGACATCCTGGATAGAAAAATTACCTCCAGATCAATGAATGCATATTAAGAGCATATGTGCATAAGTGGATAGGTTAAAGAAGACCCAGTTCAAGCCCATCCATAACCAGACAAGATCAATTATTATTCCTAGCACAGACAATATTGCAAGATTGGAGAGGGGGCAGCAGTACATACGGTCTTCCACTATGGAAGGGGAAATGGTATATAAGTCCAGGGAATAAAATTAGAAATAAAAAAAGAAAATGAATATCTCTTGAATTATCAGTGTGAACATTTATGCATCTGAGTCTTTTTTCCAAAGTCTTCATTACTGCCCCACCAAGTGCTAGTCTCTGCTTTCTTTTGAACTGCTGCTTCTTTCCTTTTGCTAATCAATCCTAAACCACCACCCCCAAAATCCACCCATTGTAACTTGGTTGCTGTTATCTGTTGTCATTAGTTGGGCCTTTTTAATATTTAATCATAGGGTTCTTTCACTGTATTCCTTGACTTTCATTATTAGATATTTGCATATCATTTGTTTCAGTTATCAGAGTACTATCATCCAATCAAGCAGATTAATGATGCTTTTCCCTTCCTATTTTGAAACTACACTCAGTTTCTTGCAATCTGTCCTCCCCCCCTCCCTCCCTCCCTCCCTCCCTCCCCCCCTCTATCTATCTATCTATCTATCTATCTATCTATCTATCTATCTATCTATCTATCTATCTATATATATATATTCAGAATATAGGTTCAATTGAGTGTACAACATTATCTCACTCCCTTGATAATCTGGAACTAGTTGTTACACCATGTTCTGTTTGGACTATGATTTTATGACCTATGTGTACATTTTGTGTGAGGACAATGAGATTTCAATTCATTTGCTAAATTGTATGGCCAGTCAGCACCTTGTGACTCTGGTTGGTGTACAATAGGAAAACAGTTTAATAATACAGACAACCGAATAATAGACATCTGGAGTAGAGTGGACCAATAATCTCTACAAGAAGCCATGTGACACACTCCAAACTGCCTTTCTTTTGCATTAGTCCAAGACCCAGGGGAAAACCCCAATTTTGAGGGCTCTTTTAAACAAATCTTTGGGGGACATGTTTTTCCAGATGGGAGGCACTTCAACAGAGAAAGGCAAACTTGGTTCGATCCTATCAAATGAAACTCTTTACTGGATGGGGCCTGAAGCATCCCTGATCATGTATGTTCTGGGATTTTCCTAAGGACAATTGGCATTTTAACATGGTTAGTATAATCAAAGACTTTATTAATTATGTATTAATTTCCTTTTGGGATTCTTCAGCTTTCTCATTTATTCAGCATTGTTTTGGTTCCGCAGCCTTTTCTTAAACTATCTTGAATATCTAGCATAGTTGGGTTGTGGAAATCTTGGATGTTAGTTTTAGAATCCAATTTATTTCTAGTTTTGTTAAGGTAGATGTTCTTTCACTCCCCTTGCCAACTGCCTGTTGATGCAAAGGGAAATGTCAAAAAATGGATCATCAAACAAATCAATCCAGAGTTCTCACTGAAGGCAGAAATGATCAGACTCAAGCTACCCTATTCTGGATACACTATGCAGAGTCTTAGCTCTCTGAAGCCCTAAATATGAGAAAGTTAGAAATGAAGAAGAGAATGACTAGCAACTAGTGGATGGAGTCAGTTACAGTAGTGATAGGTACACCATTGGGGAAGCTGAAGGACCAGTAAGGGGCCCTCTGGAACGAGCTCCCCGTGGAAATTCAGACCCTCACCGCCATCCAGGCTTTCCGCAAAGCCCTCAAGACCTGGCTGTTCCGACAGGCCTGGGGCTGATGAGTTCCTGTCCCCACTCGAATGGTGTGTCTGTTGAATTGCTTTTAAATTGTGGTATTGTCTGTCCATGTCTTTTTTGCCCTATTTGTACCCCCTAACCCCCCCCCCCTGACTTGAGTTGTGAGCCGTCCTGAGTCCCCTCGGGGAAAAGGGCGGCATAGAAATATAATAAATTCAATTCAATTCAATTCAGATGGTAATGGAGAAGATGTATTTACGTATGTGATTACTGAAAATCAGTGTAGAATTGATGACACAGAAGCAATCAATCAAATTTATGAAATAAGAAAGCACTGTGTTTTTATTCCAGAAATACACTGCTTCTTTATTAAATTAACAGCTATACTGAAAAGGGTGCTCTCTTAAATTTACAGTCCTGTCTGTCTGTCTGTCTGTCTATCTATCTATCTATCTAATCATCCATCCATTCTCTAGAGCAGGGATTCCCTAGCACTGGTCTGTGGCATTCCAGAAACTGGGCTGCACAAACAAGTGAAGCCCCATCCGTGGACTGCAAGCAGCATGTAAAATCAGCCTCCTCCTCAGTCCACGGAAAAAACTTCTCTCCACAGAACTGGTCCCTGGTATCCAAAAGGTTGGGGGCCACTGCCTTAGAGATATTCTGTATAATACTTTAATAAGCCAAATGACAGAAATCCTGATTATAAAGAATCCAACCTTATGTGCTATTCAGGTCATTGAGATTTATTCCTAAAATGCACAGAACTGCAATCTTAGAAACAATATAGTTTTGAGATACCACCGGACAACCAGGTTTCAAAATCTTCAAGATACAAAAAATTTTTTTTTTATGTTTACTCAATCTTATGAAAAATACTGAAGGGAGCTGCCACTGCCAAGCAATATCATTGTGCAGTAAGTCCAAAATTAGGGTGTTTAAACATGAGTTTGAGGGAGTGAAGTGCCCCTGCAATTACATCAGCAGGCTGCCAAGTGTTCAATTTTTGATTACACAATCATGACCATGGGAGCTCTGCAATGGCCACAACTTTGGGTATCAGACATAGGTACTATTTGTTCAGTACTACTATTAATTTTGAGCAGAAGCTGAACTAATGGTTGTAAATTGAGGATTACCTATATTAATTTAGAACCCTTACTCTCAAGAGTATTTTCTGAAGATTAAAAGTAAAATATTCCAAACATTTATTTTATTTTACAATAAACACATTTGGAGGACCATTTTAACCATGTAAGATTCATCACTCAGAATTTGCATCATAGCACTATCACCACATACAATTATTATTTTTAGATCATTGCAATGCCACTTTTGGGATCCCTTAATTTTTATGGCTCTAAAAAAATTGTGATCTTTTTTTTAAATGATATTGTTTAAACATTTCTCTAACATTATCAGGCTGATACAGGTGGTAAACTGAGGGCTACCTGGGTTTTTGTGGGGTTTTTTTTTGTGGGGAGGTTTTAATTGGTCCAGACATTGTTGCTGGCTTCATGTTGGCAACGAACCTAAAGCAAGCTGTGTGACTCAGTGACAGTTGCAGTCCAGACACTAGAAAGACAAAGAACTAATACACTGGAAAATTGTAGCCATGGATGACTTGAATAGTAAGAGATGCTGTGTATTTCTATACAAAATTAATGGATTGAGTGCTCTTGCTTAAAGTAGCTATTTATCTTTAGTACAGCTGAAAATATTTTTTGTCCATCTTTAAGGGGCAAAATCCATTCTAAAGCAACTTCCTCATTATAAATGGAGCAAAATATGAGTAAATCAATTGTAAAAGCAGACAATATATGCAATCAAAATACCAAAGTATTAAACATCCAGTCACAACTGTAATCTCAGGCAGAGCAATTTGCTGATTCACACAACTTGATTCTGTCAAAGACCAAACAGCTGCATACATTCAACATGCAAAACTTTGTACATTTTAACCTTGGTTAGATTTTCTCTACTTGACCGTCTTTGTGTGTGATGAACAAACCCTGCCTAGTTGTCTATTTGTGGTTCACTGTACTGTGAAACTGGAAAATGGGTTAATTCAGTAATCCAGTTAAGTGTCTTGTGCAGATCCATTCAGGGAAAAGTTTGGGTAAATGAATGGCTCTTTAGAGCTTTCTTACAACCTGGAAATAATAGGCCTTAATGAATTCCAGATGGCTAGGCATTTCCTAAGTACAGGGCCACTTCAGAAAAGGTAGTTCTTTCATTAAAAAGAGATTGGGTTTATACATCACACTGGAGTATAATATGATTTGTTTGAGTTTGGCTTAACTCTGTTGTGTGAACCAAGCCATTATATTTATAAGCATTAATTTAGTATGTTTTGTGAACATAGCCAAATTTGGTTTGTTCAGTAAGCCATGGTTTACCAATGACTTAGGAAATCAATAGTTGACATAGACATTTCTCTATGCATGCCATGAAATTTCACTGGGCTCCTTTGGGAAGAACGGAAAATAAACTGAAAATAATTCAGTTATTCCTGAAGTTATTCCTGAAATTGGTAACATTAAGGACTAAGACAAAAATTCTTACCTGTAATGGGCAAAAATAAAACTCTCTTTTGCCATGTAATCATTTCTTGCTATGGACAAGCAAATTTCATATAGCAGTTTTTTTCTGGTGGGTGGAAGGAACCAGGTGCAGATACAATCTCTGAGATTTTCAAAAATACAATGACTTCCATGTTTTTCTTGCAGAAGTACCCAACATAATTTTCATATCAAACCAAATTGACCCATGATCAGTGGTGGAATTCAATTTTTTTTAACTACAGATTCTGTGGGCGTGGCTTGGTGGGTGTGGCGGGGAAAGGATACTGTAAAATTTCTATTCCCACCACATTCATGGGAAGAATACTGTAAAATCTCCATTCCCTCCCCACTCCAGGGGAAGGTTACTGCAAAATCCCCATTCCCACCCGATCAGCTGCGATTCGGGAAGCCAAGAATCAGTGGTGGGTTTCAGGCAGTACGCCCCGGTATGGGCATGCTGGAGCCTGCCCAGAGCACCGGGTACCGTTCCAGTGCTCCAGAGGGCCCATCTGCCCGCCCTAGCTCCTTATCTGTCCTTTAAGTCTTTGGTGCTTCTGCGCACAGCACGTACGGTGCCTGTGTGATGCTCTGCTGAGAAGCTGGCAGGCAGGTATGATGCATGCGCACGCTGCACGCATCCATGTGGGTGACTCCAGGCCCATTCCAACCGTACCAGTTGGAACAGGATCCGGAACCCACCACTGCTGAGAATAGATGGGGGCAGAGCCAGTCAAGAGGTGATATATACCAGTTCTCTGAACTACTCAAAATTTCCGCTACTGGTTCTCCAGAATTGGTCAGAATCTGCTGAATACCACTGCCCATGATCCTAAATACCAGCCTTTTCCTGAAAATTCTCCTAAGGGAAATCTGGCACCTTTCTGAAGTGTTGAGACTGCAGTTCAGAGGATTTCCTAGCCAGGCAAACTAAATGCCCTGCTGGCTTGGATTTCCTGGAGTTACAGTCCAGTATGAGAGAGGCTGGTTTAAGTATCTAATTCTCTAACAGTAATCTTATTTTCTCCATAGAACATTTGTACACTGAATCCTGTTTAGAAATTTAATCAACAAGATATCATTGAACTAGTAACATAAGCAGCTAAATACAACTAAATCTGTATTAGCAGAATCTGGGTACTGGCCAGTAAGTGGTAACAGCCAAAGGATTTTTAACTATAGGAAATAAAGTAATATTAAGGATTCAAGCCTGGACAGAGTTGGGCTAATTACATCGCGTCAAGGTCACCAAGAGTTAAAAGGAATGGGATTACAGCCACTAATAATCATTTTCAAAAGACCATGCAGTAAAAACTATCAATCCTGATACAATTCCATAATACTTTATTTATTATCCAGAAGGTCTCTTGATGGACGCCTTTACTTATAAGTAAAAAATGAATAAAATATTCATAATAAAATAACTACAACCAAGAGTTTTGCTAAAATAGTTTAATAAAGAAGTATTTGGATTTAGTAGTTTATTTCTGGATGGAAAAATGTATATTCAGAACAATTTACTTACACAATTAGTTTTTTTCCCCATTTGTATACTTCTCAAACAAGGACATACCTGCAGGGTTTATAAACCAGTGAAAATAATTTTATCCATGTTATTACATTTATCAGTAGATCAGAATGATTGGGTGGAGTGGAACGGAAGTAAGAGTCAAAGATCAAAAACTGAAATGTATTTTTAAGTTTTGCTTAACCTGGTAAGGAGAAAGCAGCAACTCTCCAATTTAAGGAATGGTATAGAGAGATAATCTGGAGTAAATTTGCAAGTTTAGTTTGAAGAAAACATTAAGAATGAAATTACTCCTGTGATCTTGTCCTGAAGATCGAATCTATTATAGGATTAGCACTTGCATGATGTCTCATGCTACCTGTTTAGTTTTTATACAGGTAGTCCTCAATTTAGGATTGCAATTGGGAATGAAATTTTTGTTTTAAATTATGATGGTTGACAAGTCAAAGTATCCAATTGACCAGACCTAATTTTACAACTGTTTGTTAAAATGGCAATTAAGCAAATCACATGGTCATAAGTGAGAACTCATTCTCCTGAATGGGTATTTTTTGCCAGAAACCAGCAAAAACATTGCAAATTGCTGTCACATAACCACAAAACATAGCAACCAGTTATAAACGTGACCCAACTGCCAAGCTCCTGAAATGTGGTCATGTGACTCTGGAAAAAGCAATGGTCTGATAATTTACCACAAATGTGTTTTATGGGTCATAAAACAGCCTAAGCCTATCATAATTCCAAACTGTTGTTAAATAACTGGTCATAAATCAACAACTGCCTATATATGCTTTGATAGAATAGATACATACTTCCAAAAAAGGCTTTATCTCTGTTAAAGTCTTAGCAACCATTGGTAAGAAAAATTCCCTCTCCCGAGGACATTAGCTGCCCGAGAGAAACCCAATTTAGGTGCCTTAAAAAGAAAACTACAAACACTAGCGGATCAAATACAGAACAGGGCTATCCAGATGTACCATCTTTAAATGGCTTCAAAAGTCTAGTCCAGAATCAGATAGAAAATACCAAAAGTAGCCATAAGACATATATCATCCTTATGTTATCCTTATGCATTCCCAGATGCATCTGACTTACAAAAAAATGTTGACTGAGGCAGGTCTGATCCAACATAAGTTTTCTTTCTTTCTAGGGTTTCATGAAGAGCCATATGGTCTGGATCAGGGGTGTCAAACTCAAGGCCAAGCGGCTGGAGCCAGCTCGCGGGGTACTGGACTACGGAGCCACCCTGGAAACAGTGAATGATTGGCCCACAGTACTTCTACCAGTGAAAATTGGCTCCAGAGCTCTGTTTTCAGCTGCCACAGCCTCCTGCTACCCTCTGCCAGCAAAAATGAAGCTCTGTTTTCACTGGCAAGAGGGTTGCAGGAAGCCGTAAGAGCTGAAAACGGAACTCGGGAACCTATTTTCGCTGGCAGAGTGCTTGGGCCATCACAGGTGCCCCCAACAGGAGTGATGCTGAGTTGGCCACACCCACCCTGGCCATGCTCATCTGAGGTCAAACACAACCCTGATGCAGTCCTCAATGAAATCGAGTTTGATACCCCTGGTCTGGACCTTATGTGATCTGTTACTGAAGTTGCTGATCAGTGGGAAGAAATGGATGCTCTCGGGAAGATAGTCAACATCTGGGCAGGCCATTAATATGAAGAAGTGTTCCTTCAACAGATAAAGATCAACTTGTCAAACCACATCCCTACTGAAAAGATAAAGAACTGAAACGTTTGTCAACCATTCTTTAAACTATCTGAATCACAAGAAAAAACATTTAAATATGCATAAATATTTTGATAAGATTGTCTTCTATATGAAAAATTTGAAAATGAAGCAAATATTAGAAAACAATCTTCTTCTCGCTAGCATGAACTAAATCCAGTATGATCCTTCCTGCCACTATATTACACCTTTTGAGAATATTTCTTCTGGGAAATTCCAAAATTCTTCACATATGCTCTTTGCTTCTGCTGTGCTGCCTCCTGGAGGCCCCTGAAGGCTCTGGAGGTCAAAAATCGGCCCTATGGACAAACCAGAAGTCACCATTCTCGAACTTTCGGGTTCCCTATAGATCCGTTTTTTGCCCTCCGGAGGCTGCAGGGAAGCTTCTGAGGCCTCCAGAGGGCAGTCATGGGGGGGGGAGGCTGTTTTCACCCTCACCAGGCTCCTAGCAAGCCTCTGGAGCCTGGGGAAGGCGAAAAATCCACAGCAAAAGCGGGGGGGGGGGGGAGTCGCTGATCATGTGCATGCTGGGGGTTCGCGCACATAGCCTTTTGGGTATGGCACACCGGTGCATGACCCCCCTGTGCTCCCCCCGCTTTTGGCATGGCAGCCAAAAAAGGTTTGCCATCACTGCCCTAGAATGAAGCAGTCAGCAATTTTCGAGCTTTTGCCCAACTCTCAAAGGTAATATTTTTTTCTGTATTTCTTTTTCTCTTTATCAAATCTCAATCCTTTTCCACAAAACTGACACAGCTACGAAACACTTCTCTGATCTCTATTACTTATGGTCAACTGGACTTCACCTTCAACATATGACAGCGATGCATAAGGAATTGTATATGATGCTGCTGGGGGTCAGATGCCGTCAGCTGGAGAAGGAAAACACCTGGGGTTGATGAGTTCCCTTCCCCCCTCGAAGTGTGACTGTTGATTGTCTTTTAAATTCCCTTGTACCTTCTTTGTTGTATTTCCTTCATGTTTACCCCCCCCCCCTTGGGTTTGTGAGCCGCCCTGAGTCCCTCTGGGAATAGGGCGGCATATAAATAAAATAAACCTTCAAACCTTCATTTTCACATCCCAGCCAATTGACTTATATCACATATAGTCAAGTCTCACGCACAGGCTGGAGTCAAGAAAACAAGAAAATAGTTGGGGCATGACTCTTCCATGATTAAGACTACAAGAGGAAAGTTTCTCAAATTCATTGTTTTACACCAGTGTTTTTCAATCTCAGTAACCTAAAGTTGTGCTGACTTCTAACTCCCAGAATTGAAACTGAAATCCACATATTCTAAACACTAGCTGGGGAATTCTTGTGAAATCCAGACATCTTAAAAGTTACTGAGATTATAAAAGACTGGTCCTACACACAGCTTCTGGCATTTATACCCAGAAGTTGGGGATTTGGAAACAAATGAACACCACATTAGGAATGCTAGCAAGGACTTTAGTATTCTTTCAGTCACTCCTTAGAAATGCACGCCAACATTGAGCAGCCTAACTTCCTGTAGAATTGAGAAACGTTTCGCCACCCCACGTGTGGAGAGGAGGGGAAAAATGCTGGTTACTTGAATGAAAATCGGAATGCAAGACAGGAATGCATGCCCAGGATAGGAAACTCAACCAGCGTAGGGAAACATTGCGTAACTATTAAGAGCGTCCTACTCTCATCCCAGATCAAAGACACTGCTTACTTAATCGTCCCGGCTGGTCCACATTGCACCATTCGTCTTCAGCAGCAAAGGAACTTTTGGCTGAATTACGTGATTCAAGCCGGGCAGCCCCGGCTTCCACGCAAGACACAGATTTCTAGTGTAATTCGCTTGTGTAACCGAAGGGGAAGAGTTGCTCACGTCCCAAGGGTGAGAAAATCTTCCCAGCTTTTGGGCAAAAGGGAAGGACTTCAAGAGGTTTTGGGGTTGTTGGGGTTTTTTAAAAAACAAAACTTTGTTCCACTATTCCTGACTTCCCGTTCACCCCCACCCCACCCCCGTGTACATGAAGTACTCAGCCGCTTCAAAGTCTCAAGAACAACCCCCCCCCCGCCTCCGGAGAAGAGCGGGTGCGTGTTGAATTGTGCAGAACACTAGATATCCCTCCGCTTCCACCGTGCAACACTTCCAACCACACACACACACAAAATATCGAGGGAAGGGCGAACTATTTTCAGGAAACTAGCTCGTACCAGACCCCGGGCGGTGGAAATCAATTGGCCGTTCAGGAAGGGAGTGGGGATTAGAGAATTGATTAGGATTGTCCTTCCCCGTCTCGTTTCTGGCCTTCGGGAAGCTAACCTCCCCCCCACACACACACACGAGAGAATTCTTGCAGGGTCGGCAGGAGGGCGACTCAAGAAGCTCCATTTCGCAAACTGATAATCCGAGATTGATCGCCGGTGCAGACTCGGATCTCACGGCTCCTTCTAAGCTCCTCCTTTTGGAAGTCGGCTCTGGGCCCGATCCGTGCGGGCCTACAAAGCCTCTAGCAAAGGTGGGGGGAGCGCCAGCTCCCTCTCTCCCCCTCCCTCTGCGCTTAGAGCAGTGCACTTACTCGAGACCCGTCCACTACCCAGCTAAACGTGCTTGAGCTACAGTATTCAGCTTTCCCGGGCGGGAGGGGGCGCAGGACCCTATCCCTCCAAGGGGGTTGATTGTATGAGCTTGGAGAGTGGAAAGGAGCTCTATCCCCCATCCCCGCGTCGACGGCTCCCCTCTACCAAGTCCAGTGGATCAGCTACGGACCGTGCCTGCGCGCTGCTCTTTGGCACTTTTTTCAGAGCGAGCGAAGCAGGCCGGAGCTGCTTCCCCCGCCCCCACCGCGGTCTGCAGCCGTGGGCTCGCGCCTCTCCCCGGACAGCGGGTTCCCCGTCGGCCCTTTGGCCAAGACCGAGATCGCCTTTGGCCTCCTGAGCCTTGGCGGCGGAAGGAGCTTAAAGTCAACGCTTCCGCCCAGTTCTCCCGAAGGAGGGGGCCAAGCCAGGCGCTGGGGAAAAGCGCCGCGGTTCCTTCTGGGGGTTGGGGCGCCCTTGCTAAAGTTGCTTTCCTTCAGCTCCGGAGAGGGGAAGAGAGAGTTCTGCTCGTTCGTCCGCTTGGCTTCTTCCTTCTCAACCACCAGCTGCTGGTGACGCATCCGCCCTCCCCTCGTCTCCGGGCTGCTTTAAAATACACCCTCCCCCACTTTTCCCCCCCACCTTCCCTCCTCCCTTCCTCCCTCCCTCTTCCTCTCGCTCCGGGCTGAATTAGTTCCTCTCCCAGTGTGGCGTCTGCTGGCTCCCAGAGCTCGTTTCTTCTCCTTTTTTTTCGCGCGCTCTGCGATTTGGGGCCGCCGGTTCCTGCTTAAGAGTCTGGAGGAATTTTTGTGACTCCCCTTTTCCTTTCTGGCAGCAAGAGGGAACGGCGGCGAAGGCCAGTGTGCGGATGAAGGACCTGCTGCAGTAGCGGGCAATGAGGGCTCCTGTCCGGGTGCAGCTGCAGCCCCACAAGGACATTGGTCGGGAGCTGCGCTGCAGCTGAGCGAAGGGCTCCGGCTCGTCACCCCCACCGCGATCGGCGACGGCCACCCTTTTCCAAGCGGGGAAAAAAAGAAAGCAGAAGCTGCGATCGGTGCCGCTGACCCCCTCCCCTTCCCCGCAAAAGCCAGTCTGAGTCTCCGGAGGAGAAAGGCTGCTGTTTTACCCCACACATACACACACCCCACTCAAGGATTGAGGCCATTCTGGCGGAAGGGTGCGAAGGGGGGCTAGATCTGGGGTTTAACAATGGTGGGGCTTCTGGCGAGCTCCTGCTGCGCCCTGGCCGCGTCGGTGCTGCTCCATCCCGGTTTCGGATCTTGGTGAGGAAAAAATGAACGAAGAGACGGCGAATTCTAACCATGAGTAAGTTGCCTTTCATCTCTCCTGTGAATGGGTTGGTTAAGAGGACGGTCTCTTTCCCTGGTGGCCCCCGTTGCCCTGCAGCTTTTTTTTCTCTAGCCGAAATGCCTGTCTTTTGCCTACTTATCTATAGGAAATCTCGTTTTATTCGCTTCCTTTTGGAAAGTCACGGCAGTCTGGGATCTGGCGGGGGGGAGGGGGGAGATGTTTATGCTTATCCCGGATTAGCAATGGCCTGTACTCCGCCTCCTGATTAATCTTTTTTTTTGTTTTTCATGTGTATGTTTTATATTTCGAGTAAAGTGTGGGAGCTTCTTCATCCTGTAGGAAACTGGCCCTGAATTTTAATTGGATGAGTCAGTCAGTATAAATATTGTTAAACCTTCCCCTGAAGCTTAATTTTATAATGAGCTGTTAAGACTTTTCCTCCATTAACTAAAAATTGGAAGAAAGAGGATGTTTAACGTATTTACAACAATCGATTTCTAATCGGAAGTAAGCCCCTTCTTTGAGTTCATTCCCAGATGAGCGGTTTTTAGTATTATGGTATTCGAGGGTCTGCAGAATAGTAATTTTCAAAACATTTCTTAAGAGAAAAGTGCCACATCTTTTATATATTAAAAAAAGGAAAGTACGCTAGCCTTGTCACAGATCCTGAACTTGCCCAATTCTTTTAGGCAATGAACAATGTTGACATTACCTATGACACCTACCTTTTTAAATAGTTACTGTTATTTTAAGGAATGGATATCATTTATTGGATATAATTCGAATTATGAAAAAGCATTCTTCCGGTAACGGTAATTCTCCCCCCCCCCCCAAATGTCTGCGGTAGTTAAATGTTAAACATAATTCTTGGGTTTGGGTGGGGAAGGGACACTTGTCACTTGCAGATGCTCTTCCGAATAAAACAATAATCCTTTAAGATCTGTCAGTCAGAGCCTCCTTCTTTTGTTAATTATGTACTTTATTCTTAAACTAAAATGACAGGGGATTGAACCTAGGGTGCAATAGACAAAGTACAAAACATTGTACCCAGCTAGTTGATAAGGTGAAGTGTTGCAATACTGCTAGAACTGCGAGGGAAGCAGCCGCCGCCATATTTTCTTTTTTGTGAATTGTTCTAATTTGCATACCACAGTTTTCATTCATAAAAAAATAATTAAACCTTCACCACGTTTGCCATTGCTGGTCCTTCTTGGCAGGGAGTGGACTTTTTGTAGAAGAGTAGAAAAAGGTGATTAATCAGTACAAGAGTCAGGAATCTCTGGTTTTTTGTGTTGAAAAATGCTGCTTCTCTGGTTGTTGACACTGTTATGTGGGAAATATCAGCTCGGGAAGTGCTTAGAGCACGTGATCCACTCCATTCATAAAATACCTGGCTGGCCATTCACAATGCAATGCACTGTCTACATGGAGCAATTTCCAGATCAAACCTGATTTTTTTTTTTTTTTTTTTTTTTGGGAGGAAGATAATACATCTTGCTATGTACATCAGCATTACTTTTGCTGGCAATGCATAGAAAGTAGTATGCTTTGAAAAGAATTTTCAATTTTAAGGGAATTTCAGTAAAACAGTAATGCCACTGGGGGTTACTGCTCTTTATTTTAAAGTGCAGAATATTCCAGTATATGCTTCACTTTTAAAACATGGCACATCTAACAGTAGTTGTAAATGAGGGACAAATGGTTGCATGAAAGTGGCTTGAAGAGTTATTAATTAAGAATTAAAATGCTTGACTGCAATTCTGCAGTTCTTGGTTGATGCACTATATACAGCCTATTTTAATTTCATAAATTGTAAAATATTTGGCAATGAAAATTTTATTTAATAAATAATTGTGTTCTCTCAATTGTCAGTGAAGCATTTTCAGTAAAATTCCGGGATGAAAAAAAACTGTTATAATGTAAAATATGTTGTTGAAAAGATTTTTTGTTAGTGGCACATTTATTCTTCTTTTGTTCTTACAACATACAGATGTACCGTAGAAGAAATGCTCGAAGATCTTGTTTTGGTTGTTGTCAGATTGGATCCCTTCGTGTGTCATTAGTTTGTTGGTCATATCCTGAGTTGTTATTCTACTGATTCTTCAGAATATATTATAGTTAAAAGTGTTCTAGGTTGTTAGTTGTTATTCCATCCATTCTTAAAAAAACTGCTTTTTTTCCTGAAATGTTGCAATCAATGATTGTAGTTAATATTAATTCACATAAATTTTGTATTCAAAAGCTCATATTCTATTGAATTGCACATATCTATATTGTCCACACTTTGTTATTAAAATACATATCTATTAAATATTCTACTAGGCGCAGTTAGCAGAATTAGGTTCTAATATAACGAAAGTGTATGTGCACAAATACATACTTCATCCAAAGAATTTGCCATGAATAGCCAGTAATATTTTCCAGTGAGCATTTTTAAAAAACTTTTCTGGCTATTTATTTATAGTTATACGAGTTTTTTTAAAACAACAACAACAGAACTGCCAGAGCTTTTTACTCGGCCAGAGAAAGTATTTCATGGTTGAATAATGCTGTGCATTATGTGAATAGAATTGACAAATACTTTCTAATTCAAGCTTGCATTGTTTGTTTAAATATCCAGATCATAGCAGTGATTTTTTTAAAAAAAAAATACTGCTTGCTTTAAAGGATCATACTAGTGGCAGTTTTCGTAGTATTCTGTCATTGGATTCATTAGAAGCTAATATTTTTGCATAAACTGCCGATCAACTATTTTTGCTCATGAAGTTAAAATGGGACTATTGGTTTTGAATAATTGATGTTGTGAAGGCCATTTTAGGAAATATTTTGAATTATAGATCCATCTTAGCACACCTTTCCCTTGTTTCTTTTTAGTTTTTACTTCAAGCTGTCTCAAAGTACCATCCTAATTCATTCAGACTTTATTCTTAAAAGCCATTTCATTACCAAAATATAGTATTCTTAGGTTATGAATGAGAGGATAAAAAATGTAACTGTTTCCTTCCTATTCTTTCAGTAAAAATTCTGAAACTTACTGTTTTGTTTTCTTGTTCTCACATAAACCTGGTTGTGTACTGTTAATCATATACACTTGACAATTAGGGAAAGGACAGATCCTGCTCTCATTTCGATCGAGTTTGTTCTCTGACTTTGCAATGTGTTAGAAAGTCTGACTTTATTATTAAAGGTCCGATGTACCTGTTAACGTTACTTGCAAAGATTTGGCTCAAAATCATGCAAGGGTCTGAGGGTAAATGAAAGAACTACGCTAAATATCTTAAAAATGAGGACAACTATTTGAATTGCTGTTGTAGGTTGGAACTAATGTAGCTTTCCCAGCTGCACTCCTGGGTTGATGGCCTACATATATGCTTCTTGATTTTACGATCCAGCTATTATTATGACATGACTTTCAAGAAGTGTTTATTTTACATTTACAGAAGTACTAAAATGTTGATATTGCAGACATTTTATTGATAATGAAATTTAATCTGTTCACTGGTTGTATGAAATTTTAGATTTAAAATGTAAAGATGTGCGTATTTAATAAAGTTCTTCCAATAATAAATAGCAGCATATGTATAAATCACATTGAATGTACCATTTTATGATATAGATAAATGAAAGGTTCTGTAATGGCCGTAAACACTCAGACATGTATCCATATTAACTATTAATTTGCATTATATGGAGAGAGAACTTAATTGTATATTTATTTATTTATAAAATTGATTGGTCATCCATCTTACCATAGGGTAATTCTGGGTGGCTTGTAGTCATAAAAATATGTCTATAAATATACATTTTTTTAAAAATCAAACATGAAAATCTAAGGACATATATAAGCCAAATATATAAGGAAAACTCAACGTTATGGTATGTATTATTAATGCAGCTATTGCACGATGTCTTCAGAAAAACTGTAGTCAATAAATTGCAAAAAGGATATTTGCAATGAAAAGAACATGAAAATTAGGAAAGGTAAAATATAAGTAGCACTAAAATCAGTATAAGCAGAAGGAAAAAATAAATGGGGAAATATGATGTGTTAACTTGAAGTAAGGAAACAGGTTATAAATTGCACGTTGTAAATGGCATCTATGTATGTCATTTCATGTAGTAATTATTGTAAAGGTACATTTATATTAGGTGTGATAAATTTTAAAATTTCAACATCTTTGTAAATATTTAATTGGAATAGAGCCTGCTGAAGTTAGTACTGTGTTGTAAACATTTTGGCATCTGAAAAACACTAAATACAAACCATTTTTAAGAATATTTGGTATTTATAAAATTGGCATTCAAAGCAGAGTTCAGCTAAAGGATGAAAACAATGACATTCCTACATAAACCCCATTTATTTTAACTAATTTTTATTTGAAATGTACTTTCCTTGCATTGTAGTAGCTCTTGAAACCCCCTCAAGACTTTACATGGGATCATTTTTTCTGATATTGACAAGAGTCTTATGAATACATTCTACAACGGTATAAAATAGGAAACAGTAACTTAGCTACATTTAAATACTTCTTTTTTAAAAAATGGAAAACAGTAGTTAGAGTGGTGGCATAGCCCAGTATGATTTCAAGTGCCGTGGGAGATGCAATTCCAAATATCTCTTAACAACAATGAATATTGTAATGTTTACTTTTGAATATTGTGCATCAAGTCTACAGTTTTACTTTAATTTGTAGTACAGTAGTCTTCCAGTTATGACCACAATTGAGCCCAAAAATTATGTTGCTAAGTGAAACATTCGTTAAGTAACTTCGCTCCATTTTATGACTTTTCTTGCCATATTTGTCAAGTGAATCATTGTATATTTTAAGTTAATAACATGGTTGTTAAGTGAATCTGGGTTCCCCATTGCTTGTCAGAAGGTTGAACAAGCTGATCATGTGACCCTAGGACACTGCAACCGTCATAAATAGGAACCACTTGCCAAGCATTTAAATTTTGATCACGTGACCATGGGGATGCTGCAATGGTTGTAAGTGTCAAAAATGGTCATGTCACTTTTTTTCAGTGCCATTGTAACTTTGAACAGTCACTAAATGAACTGTTGTATGTCTAGGACTACCTCTATAAATAAAGGACTGATTCGATTCAAATGAAAGTAAATTCAAATCTTTATCAAGTCAAGTTTAATTCCTAGTGACAAGAAATATGGAAAGAACTCAAAACAGGCATTTCACAGTTACATGCTTTACATGTTACATACTTCTACTTCACATGAATACTTTTGAATGCCTTGCACAGCAAAGCATAATCCCGACAACAGAGACATAGCCATGTTGACTTTTTAATGGGATGATGGGTGGTTTGCCATTACCTGCCTGTAGGATGTTTTTACCAATCTTGTCAACTTCGTAAGGATTTCGTAATAGTCTCCCATTCAGACATTAATCTTGTGTGACCCTGCTTAACTGTCTCAGGAACATCCAAGATTGTCCTAGTGCTGCTATTTGCTGAAACTGAAGGATACTCATCCTCATTGAAATTAAAATAAAAGAATTGGGGGAAGTCTTTAATCTATTACTCTTTAGTTTCTTAGAGCAAGTTTAATAAATAAAAGCAAAGACAAAAATGCTCTTATTTCAATCTGTCATGTTAAAACATTCTGGCTCGTTAAAAGGAATTAAAATAAATCATTTTTTAAAAGCAAGAATTTGCCATATTGATCCTTCGAGTGTAATCGCTAAAGAAAACTGTTTCATAAGTCTTTCATTCAGGTTTTCATTTAGACCATTGGCTTCTTATTTATAAAAAAATATTTTAAAAAACGATCATGATCAAACTGTCTGTTGCTAAGCAATGCTGTCGTAAAGTGTGCAATCGTGTTACTGTGTTGCTTAGCAACAGCAGTCTCCATTGCCACTGTTAAATGAATCCCACTGATTATTAGGTGGAAAGCCAAACCGAGCCATTCCCAGCTTGCTTTCTCTCAACTCTGAGCCTCAGTAAGATAAGGGACTACCTTGTCTGCACCTCTTCCATTCCCCCCCCCCCGCACCCACCTGCCTATATTCCTCCCATCTCTTTCCTTTTGGTTGCCTGACACAGCAGTACTCTTCAGTGGTGGCAGCACAGGGTCTTCAGCACTCGTTTTGATGACACAAAGGAAGTGGTTTGCCACTACCTTCCTGCAGGATGTTGGCCACCATTGTTCCTGGACCTCTTCTTCAGCTCCAATGCTGCTGCCATGGGGTGTCTTAAGTCCTGTGCCGTAGCACCTGTCACAACACAAAGCACCCACTACACTGTACTTCTCCAACCTTGCTGAACCCAGCTGGTCATCTTCTCAAAACATCATGAGCATGAAATGCACAAATTGGAGAACAGAGGATGTGGCCTTTTTTTTTTTTTGGCAAGACTTCAAAAACCTTCCAAATCATTGTGAGAATGAATTTGGAAAATTCTCCAAATGCTCTTTGGGCAACAGTGGGAACAGTCTTGGGAAGAACACCTGGCATAGCCATCAGCTGCTTCACATGAGGACAGGCTTGCCAGCAGTGGGAGAATGCCGGTAAGGGCAGCAGGGCTTGAGGAGGTGGTAGAGGCTTTGCACTGCGGCACTGGGATAGATGGTTGCAGCACAGAGCTCCTTGGTGGAGCTGGGGCTGAAGTAGAGGCCTGGGACTGTGTTGGTGAGCTGAGACTCAGCTAAAGTCCATAGGCCTTTAGTTCAGCCCCAGTTTGCTGTTGAAGACAAAGAGTGACACTGTACAGGGCCTACAAAGGACAGAGATGGGGAGGAGATAGGTGGGCTGGGAGAGTTGAAGTGCCTCTGCAGTTGTAAGTATGGGCGGGCTGCCAAGCCCCAAATTTTGTTCATCTGACCACAGGAGTGCTACAACAACCATAACTTCATAGGTACTCTTTGTTTACTAACTTCAAACGGTTGCTGAACAGTCATTAAATTAAGTGAGGACTACCTATACTTCTATCTTCTTTGGGTAGAAATAGGATCCATTTCTATTCCTTTGTATCGAAATAGAGTCCATTTTTATTAATGGATGGAAACTAATTAAGGAGAGAAGCAATCTGGAATTAAGGAGAAACTTTCTTACAGTGGAAACAATTAACCAGTGGAAAAGCTTGCCTTCAGAAGTTGTGGGCACTTCATCACTGGAGGTTTTTAAGAGGAGACTGGACAGTCACTTGTCTGAAATGATATAGGGTCTTCTGCTTAAGCAGGGGGCTGGACTAGAAGACCTCCAAGATCCCTTTCAGCTGTATTCTAGTTGATTAAAAAAAACAGATTCTCTAAATTATCAGTTTCCTTGCCATAGTGAATTGACAGACATGATTTATTTTCATTTTAGCCACTATAACTTAATGACAAGAAGATTATTTTTATTGTTGGAAACTATATTTTGCCGTCTTTCTTGTTTGATGCCACAAATAATTTGATGCCACAAGACAGTTACTGTTTGTAAAAACTGCTTTAATTAGAATAATCTTACTATTTTAGGGATAGATTTCAGCTAACTTAATAAGGTAAGTTTCCAAAAGGGATAGCAAAAATAATCCAGGGGGAAAATAAATTTATTATGTCGTCATTGACAGGTGGTTTTTGCATGCTAAATAAAAGACATTTGCCACAGTTTATTGGACTTTTAATATTCCAACTGTCTAGCAAGGGTTGCTAAAATTCTGTGCTAAAATAGTTTTGCCATTGAAAAATGAATTCTCCTATTTTAAGAATGATTGATCATCTTATACCTTGTCCTTCAAATCCAGGACTATGAACAAGGTTGCATTCAGACAGAATGAAAAACTAAATTCTGAACCCGATTACAGTTTGAATCTAAAGCCAATATATCTCCATGTTTCATAAATGAACTGAAGTATGCCATTTCATTCCTTATATCATCAGCTTAAACATCTTTTTTTTCAAAGCCGAACCGCACACACCTATAAATGCTCACCCAATGTTGCTATGGCAATGGAAACATTTCTGCATACTTAACAAGCCAAAGTCAGGTAATAGAAGCTTTGCGAAAATAAGTTCAGTTAAGTATTTGCCTAGGGCATTGAAAAATAAAGTTGCTCATAAAAGCTACTTATCAAAACAAAAAAAACACCAGTAGATTTAATAAGATTTCTATAGTTTGGGCAGGCCTCTGATCTGCTAACAATATTAAGATTGGAGATTTTTCAACAAACAACAGGTAAAAGATATTGCTGCAGAATGATGATTTCTTTGTTAAGAGGGTATTGTGCAACATGGGTCAATGCTGCATACAGTTATAAGATCAAATGCAATCCGGCTATCAAAAGTTGAATTACAGTTACATTCAATATGAAGTACTTTCATTTCTGTCTATTTGCATGAACAAGCATTGTACAATGTGTGGTTTTAAACCAAGAACAGTAGAATTATTATTTTCTTTTGATATTGATACCAAGACTTTATTGCTGCCTGTAGATAAATATATTTCCAGGTAATTCATCAATCATTTTATTAGAGCCTCCTATTTTAAAAGAAGTGCTTGTTTTATAATGAAGTCTGACCTTGATTAGAGCTAACCTTGGTTCATTAGTAACCGGATGTAATGTGTTGACCTGGGGATCATGCTGCAGAATTCATTTTAGCAGGGCAGCAGGTGACTCCTTATCAAGGGATTGAAGGAGGGAAATGGGAGGAATTTACCACCACTAAAAGAAAAGCTTCCACTAGAAGCTTTTTAGGAAAAACACACCAGGAATTAGGAAATTGGCACCTAGGCGAATACAGACCATCCTAGCCATGAAACCCCCCAAAACAATACAACAAGTAAGAGCCCTATTGGGAGTTTTAGGGTTTTGCTGGCCATGGATCCCCTCCTTTGGGGTACTTGCCAGGCCTCTAATACAACTGACTAAAAAGGACATGCCTGATCCCATTGAGCCAAATGGGCAGCAACACAGCCGTTACCTCATCATCTTATGACACCAGCATTAACAATCATTCCTGAAGCATCCTAGAAAGAATTTTTGGATAACGGGGAAGCAAAACAATGCGAGGAAAAGTTGGGAGCAATTTTTAAGGAGGAATTTTGGAGGGTGCCTATAGCCACATGCCACCTTCTTAGGTTAATTTGCCAAAGGTTGCATGCCAAGGTACATTGTGGAACACAAGCTATGGTAGATGCTATCAGGAGAGAATGGTATGCACCGGCTGCTTACAGTGAGGCTATGAGAATGGCTAGCACTTGTCAAACATGCCAAGCAAATAACTCCATCTCCAGGAAATCCATTCATGAGGGAGGAAGGCCCTGGGCACAGCACCCTTTTGAAAAAGTACAAATGGATTACATACAACTCCCATATGTCCTTGTATGTAGGGTCCAACTGACTCACTGGATAGAGGTCTTCTCTTGCCGACGCGCCATGGCCCTTGAAACAGCCAGACACCTTCTTAAGGCTATATGGGGTACCCAGTGTCCTGGATATGGATAGAGGCAAACATTTTATATGCCCAGATCCTCACACACATATTCCAAGCCTTGGGCATTACACAAAACCTACACGTTCCACATTCTCCCACATCCTCTGCGGGGACTGAAAGGGCCAGCAGGGAAGTAAAGACCCTGCTGGGCAAACACTACCAGGAGACACACCTTTCCTGGCCACAGGTGCTCCCAATTGCACTCTTTTACATTAGAACTAGACCCAGATGAGATATAGGCGTCTCCCCCATTGAGATCCTTTTTGGCCAACCCCCAGATACATTAAAAGGCCTGGACCCACATTCCCTCTGTTTAGAAAAGGGGGATATGGTTCTCTCTTCTTATCTTTCAGCATTAAACAAAAGATTGCAGATCCTATGGATTCAAAGTGCCTTGACACAGACCTTGCCCTTGGAGGAAGCCCTGCACCCATTTGAACCAGGAGACTGAGTGTGGATCAAATTCTTCACGAGGAACTCGCCCCTACAACTTAAGTGGAAAGGACCCTACCAAGTCTTGCTGACTACACAAACAGCCATCAGGGTTGCTGACAAGGTCTCCTGGATTAATTGGACATATGCCAAGCCTACAGTTGTAGACCACAGCCCACCGTCAGCACTGACACAATCAATTCCAACGATCAAGTTGAGGAAAAACCCTGAGACAGACCAGTAGATATTGCAAACATTTTTTTTACAACATAGAACCTGGATGCCAAGATATAAACACTGGAATACAACAAACTAGACTGTATTTTTTTAAAAAAGAAGAAATAACAAACTTTCATTTTATTCCCCTTATTTTTTTTAATTTTCTAATTAATACTCATTTTTTTATCGTAAGGAGGAAATAATGGGTTTTAATTTTTTGATTGTTATTTTTTTTCCTTTCTCCAACGGACTCGACCTTTTTTATTTTTCACCTTATTTTTTTTTAAAAAGGGGGGGGAGCGTTGATCCAACCATGGGAAACAAACAATTCAATGTAAACACACTGTGTAGCTTATATAGTATATTACTATCTGTACTAGTTGTAACACAGGTAACAGCATTCTTAGAGCCAAACCTTATCCCAGAGAAAGGAAACATATGGGAATATTTAGCAAAGGAAATACTCAACACCACTAACTTTTGCTTAGCAGAAGGAAAATCAGTCAAGGATATTCTAACCACATGCTTAATGGGAGTAGCATCTAGACCACATGGTATCCTCAACCACACTACACTTAGAGACCTCCACCTTCCTGATTCCTACAAAAGCATCTTCAACTGGGGTTTTTCAGACACTAAGGACCGCACTATGTACACACTACACATTGCCGCAGTTACTGCTTCTGAGCAGTGCTTTAATCTCACAGGGTGTAGGCCACCGAAAGTCACAGAATGCATCAACTTAAGCAATACAGATTTACAATGCAATCACACAGAAACTATCCCATTTTCTTACAGCTACCTGAGGCTTCCCCCAGGATGGCTTTTCTTATGTGGGTTAAAAGCCTTCTCATATCTCCCTGCGAATGCCACGGGAGGCCCCTGTACTTTAGGGATATTGACAATGTTTATGCCCTCCTTACAGAGGCGACACAGAAGAGCTTTTCACACTTTAGACCCAGATTGTGACTCCAAAGTCTCCTTACTCACAAAAACTGAATATGTTTCATTGGCAGTATCACTAGTGGGAGTGCCAGGGCTGGCAGTACGAAATTCCAGGAATTTGAATAGCCTAGCATGTACCCTAGCCAGAAGTTTAAATTTGACCTCCCATGCCGTGATGCCTCAACTGAGAACTGAGAGAGGTCAGAGAAGCCACCCTGGAGAATAGGGCAGCAATAGATTTTCTATTATTGAAACATAATTATGGCTGCGAAGCATTCAAAGGGATGTGTTGCTTTGAAATTGACCAAACTTCTGGACTTATAGAGAGGGACATCCACCACCTGAAAGAGCTGGCCCAAAATATTGGCCACGAACAATCATTCTTCGATTTTTCCTGGCTCTTCTCATGGTTACCAGATTTTCATTGGCTTAAAGTCCTCATAGCAACCATAGTCGCTATTTGTGTCCTGGGAGCTCTCCTGTGTTGTCTCTGTCAATTCATACCTCTCTGCCTTAGTTGCATAAGAGCCTTTAGGCCTGCCCCTCAATCGAATATCCCAGGGAAATAGGCAGCTCTAATGATGGTTCAAATTGACCATGAATACCAAGTATATTCAGACATCCAATTAGAGGAAACAGACAGTAAAGAAAATCACTAAGAACAAAAAAAATGGGGATTGTAGAAAGTAAATGGGAGGAATTTACCACCACTAAAAGAAAAAAAGGATAAAATCCTAAAACAAAGGCACCAGTAGAAGCTTTTTAGGAAAAACATGAAACATTGGAATAGAAAATCATTTAAAACCCCCATAGAAACAGATAGCCCAAGAAGGAAGACAAAAGTAATTAAAATTCCAATATAGTGGAGGAAAAACAGGAAATGCAGATACAAGAGATCGGGCTAGGTGACAAGGGGGAAGCAAAGGGTGCTAAAGACAGACCAGGATGACAAGGAAGGAAGAAAAAAGGTGCTGAAGACAGGTTATAAAGATAGTATCAGTTTTGGGAAAACATACTTGGGGCAAATAAAGTTAAAATTACAAACACAAACTAGCAAACACCTCCTTGCCAATCAAAGAGCAAAGCAGGAATGAAACCATTAACAGAGGAATCACGCAAAAGCCAGAATCATTAGCACAAAGCTACAAAAAATAATAATAATATCAGACTTCAAAGGTAAAAAAGAGTATAAAATATCTAGTCAATCCCAGTTTAGTTGCTAGCCCAGGAACGGTGTCCTTGCTGCTTGTACCTTGCTGCTTGTACCTCCTTCTTGAAAAATAAAATACCTGGCTTCCACCCAGCTGTTTCGGTCAAATTATTTTTCACGCTTCCCGGCGGGAAATTTGAACCTAGCAAAGGAAGATTTGAAACCTTCCAACAGGATCCTAAAGTCCAACCAAGATTCAAGGGAAGTACTTTATTATTTCTTCCTCTACTGGTGCTTTATGCTTTTAAACTTAGTCTGTAGAAACCAGTGTGTGGCAAACTAAATAGCAGGCTTGCAGTATCTTTTGGCTATTTCTAGTCCCATCAGAGGCCCATTTCTCCCTATCAGAATTAGTAGCAGCAAAGCTTGCTATAGGAAGTACTATAGTAGTACTGCATCTCTAGTCACCAGTCCTGGAGAAAGTTCATAGTAACTTGGCAATATCTTCCTCAGGAATTTTCTTTTTTGCTTTCATGATTGGAAATGAGACTTAGGGAAAATATTCAGGATTTTTTTTTCAACAGACATTGAGAGATTGATATGCCAAAGGGTATACAGGGGTGGGAGATTGATTCATTGGTTTGATTCATTGGAGATTGATTCATTGGATTGATTCATTTCTTACTCAGTGTGAAGATGTGTAGTAAGGGCTAGTTCAGCTATTGCTGGCCCTTGAACAAATTGCAATTGCCTATGTTTCCTTACTGCCATGTAAAAGATTTGTCTCAATATTGATAGGATGAGTGCGTTCAATGTTTTGGACTAAGCATTCAAACTGTGAAACTCTTGCAAAACGTCCAAGCTTTATAGTAGTAAGAGAGCATTTATGTCGCTGTCTTGTCTCTACTAAATTTGAGTGATCAATGAATGGAGAAGTATTTCAAATGTAAACAAACATTCTGCAAAAGTAGCTGTAAAACTTTATTGATTGCTCTTACTCACTGAACTGCATTAATCCAGGCATTTCCTTGCCCTGGAAACCTCAGCACTGAATAAAAACACTATGCTAAAATACTAAGATTTTGCACGGCATTTGAATGGGTTTATCTGTACATAATCCTGCTTTGTTCCTATCCTTGTTTCTTTTGGCTATTGTAGGGGCTTCCTGTTTTGCCCCATCTGTATCATTCATTGCATGTGTTGGGTGAAAGCAGTTCCCATTGAATATTTGCTTTTCTTCTGACAATCACTTCCTGGTTTTGTTCATGCTGCATTTTATCAACTCTTTTATCACTGAAATACAATTTTATGGCTAAATTTATGATGGCCTTTAAAGTCTCATATATAATATATGCTAGAAAATATATGTATTACATTCTAAGACCACAAAACAGTGGTGGGTTACAGACGGTACGCCCCGGTAGCATGGGAGCACCTGGTACCGTTCCGGTATGGTGCTCTGGAGGGCCTGCCCACCCGCCCTCCTTATCTGTATTTGACCCAACCGGGCCATTTGCGCACATGCATGGAGTATATGGCACATGTACGATGACCTTCCAAGCAGCTGGAGCGTTGACGGCGGTGGGTGTGCATGCGCTTGCAATGCTCATGCAAGTGGTGTGCATGCACGCACAATGCTCATGCACGTGGTGGACACCTGGCCCTGTCGCAGCGTACCAGTTGCAACGGGATCCAGAACCCACCACTACCACAAAACTGATCTTCTGCCCTGTACTATGCAAATATCGTACAATAGTTCTGCCTTAGTTTTATGAATGAATTGTTTTTTGTTAAATTATTTCCTAATGAAGGTGATTTTTATTTTCTAGTACTCTGGTTCATAGTACAGGTAATATACCTGTGCCATGAAATAAAAAATGCATCAATATCACATAAAATAAATCTTAAGTCTTGTAATTTACATTTAACTAACTATATTAAAAATGGAAATCCAGAATTTTACATGTTATTGATACTGAAAACCTATGTTTAAATAAAATGTACTACGATACATGTTTTAAGTATTTTGTTATTTATCTTACTAAATTCACATCATTAAATATACTATTAAAATCTACTCAGTTTGTGAAATGGAAACATTTTGATTTTTAATTGTGGTGTTCTTATTTCGGATAGGCATATTCCATTCAAATCAGACATAATAGTTCTGAAGTTGAGTTTCAATTTTATTCTTTGAAAATGGGTGTCAATGCACACAAATAGTAAAGTATATTATTTAAAAATGATGAAAGCCATTGAAATAACTCAATGTAATCTTCACTTTACTTTTTTCTAAATAGGGGCGCTCCACAATGTTTTCTTATATCTGTGGCTGTATGTGTAGAATACAATGGTGTGTGTGTTTGTTAAATATCCTAATACCAATGCCAATTGCTAGATAGGAACAGCTGAATGAAAATGTGTATATTTATGTAGCTTTGTTTTTTTTAAAAAAAAATACAAATAATTGGAGAGGTTAGGTTCAATCACCACTTACTATCTAAAGAACTTTCACCTATTCAGTAAAAGCATGACGTCCAAAGTAAAAAATTACCTAACAGCATCAGATGATTCTATTAAATATTTGACAGTAAGTTAATAGACTATAATAGTTTGGGCACAAAGCACAAATACATTTTCAGTTTTTAAACATAGCCTCCCTAGAATAATAATTACATTGTAACTTGTATTATATAACGTTGGCTTACTGCATTATTTACCATATAGTATGAAGTCATAAGATTAAAATGCAGTTAGATTAAAATATCAATGTTCTATAATGGACCAAAGAGATCTTGGTTGAAGTCCAACTTCAGTCGTAGAGGTTATTTGCATGACTTGGGCCAACCATACTCTTTTCATTCCCTTCTATTTCACGTGGATATGGTTGCAGAGATAAAATGGAAACAGAATTGTTGTATATGTTGTATTGATCTCCTAAATGAATAGTAGGATATAAATAAAATCTTTGGTGCAATTGTATCAGCCAATAGAAAAGGTTGCTTTTATACCTCTACCCTTCTGTGTTCTTCCAAATCTGCTCTAGTATCTCAAGCAGATTTTGGGAACATACAAGAGGAGGAGGTATTGGGAAATTCCACAGTACCAAAGCATGCCTGTTCATGCAGTGTTGGATATAATACATAACTTTTAACATTTTGCAAAGTTGTAGGGTATTATGGGGACAATTATACATCTGATAGATGATTGCTGCTGATTTTTAAAACCTTAGCAACTGGAAAGCCTAGTTCTCTTGCTTGGGAATGAACATCTAGTTACTTGTTTGAATAAATAAGGAAAAGCCCACTGAAGTATTTGCACACATGGTGGAGAGGCAAGTGGGATAATGATTTATTGTGTCTATATTAATAAGGTATGCAGATTTGATGAATGATGGAACCATAATTAAGCCCCCTTCAACTGGATTAAGTTTTAAGACATGAAAGTGTATTAGCACAAGTGAAGCTCTCCTTAAACCACCCCTAAAGCAGCGGTATGCCTTAGAAGAATTATGCCACTGCTTTAGAAGTTTTCCCCAGCTTTCTGCCTGTGTTGTATGAACAGACGCTTTACTTTGCTGGTGATCCCAGTGGAACTATTGTCTGGGCAAATTGTTGGGAATATTCTTCAAAGCAGCAGTCTCAGCCTTCCAGAGACGTGATTGTGTTTAACACTTTGAGGTTGTTTTATTTATGCTAATGCATTTTCTAAAGCACCATTTTTGAATGTCATGCCGGGCTCTTAAACATGCTCTTTTATTTCAGTCAGAACAACAGGCTACCTTTGAAACAAAAGATCTACCCGTTATTTAATTTAATGGTTTTTTTCCCTGATTGTTTTTATCCTGCCTTTATTACCTTTATAAATGACTCAACACAGTGAACGTATCTAATATTGGTTCCTCCTCCTTTTTTCCCTGTAACAACTACCCACTGAGGTGAGAGATAGTGACTGTGGAGGAACCCCACAGAGACTCAGACTTGCTGAAGGACAAGGGCCTGGCCCCTGGCCAACCGGCCTTTGTGGGTCTCTCTTTAAGCCGTCCTTGTTCCCTTCCCTTCTCTTCAAGGCCAGGAAAATGGCCAATATGGGAACATCCCAACCTAGACAGGAATCTTCGACTGGGGTGGGGGAATCAAATGGATCTTCTGTTTTCCAAACCAGCTGTGGAAAAAGAGGTGGTTCATCTTCCAAATTATTCCTAGATGTCATCCATCGACCGTGGATTTCCCGGGGTTCTGGTCCCTTCCCTAACAATCAGGACAAATGTTTCTACAACATTGGTCCTGACTTAGCTAAGGCTCTTGAGGTTCCCACTGTGGATGCACCTGACACAGCCCTGTCATCAACAATGGTTATCACGGGTTCCCCTGAGAAAGCCCTCCGCCTGGCAGACGAAAGGTCTGAGCAGACTCTGGCAAAGTGCCACCAAGTTGCTGTCTGGCAGTCAGATACTCCACGCGGCGTCCTTCTTTACCAGAGATTTTCTATTCTGGTTGAAGAAATTTCAGGGTAGAATCCCCCTCACTGATGCCAGAGCCCATCAAGACCTCAATAAAATAAAGGCAGCAATGCAGTTTTCAGTGGACGCATCTCTGAATGCAGCTTGGTTTGCGTCGAAATCCATCATCTCGGCAGTAGCAACCAGGCACCTCTTTTGACTTAAACCATGGCAGGTTGACTCCAGACCAGTGGAGACAAGCGTCTTCCCCCTTCCCCTTTGCAGGGAATCAGCTTTTCAGAGCCCCTTTAGAGCCTCTCATGGTCAAGTCTAAGGACAAGCACAAGATTCTGCCATCACTTTACAGACAATCGGAGACTCAAGCTTCTACTATCGGTGCTGTTCATTTGGGTAGAGGAGTACCTACTGTAGATACGAGCGGAGCACATCTCTGAGGTGGCAAACATGCAGGCAGACTGGCTCGGACGCTTCCAGGTCAACCATACAGAGTGGCGCCTACACCCAAACCTGTTCAGAGATCTTATCTTCTGGTTCAACCTTCCAGTTCTCGACCTCTTTGCCATCCCAGACAACAGTCAACTGCCCTGATATTATACAAGGTACACAGTTCTGGACTTGAAGGGAGTAGAAGCCCTTCGTTGCCCATGGCCACCAAGGCTCTTGTATGTCTTTCCCCCTCTCCCACTCATCCAGATGGTTATCAGGAATATGTTGGAAGAGGGGGTGGAACTCCTGCTCCTAGCACCACACTGGCCCAGGCGACCTTGGTTCGCAGACTTAATGAACCTGACAGTGACTCCTCCCTAGAGACTTCCTCCTTCCAAGGTTGCACTCAGCCAGGGGTCACTCGTCCACCCGGATTCTCAGTGACTCCAGTTGACCACCTGGAGATTGAGCAGAGGGTCCTGACCATGGACAACTTTTCTCTGGGTATCATCATGACCATTCAGGCTTTGCGATGGTCCTCAACCAACCGTATCTATGACACCAGCTAGAAGGCTTTTACCTGCTGGTGCTTAAATAAAAACATCATCTGCATGGGTTCTTCCATCCCTAGTGTCCTGGAATTTATCCAACAGGGACTGGACAGCGGTTTGTTCCCTAACAGTCTTATGAGACAGGTAGTGGCCCTATCCTCGGTCCTGAATTGCAGATCCTCTGTATCTCTTGCCACCCACCCGCTAGTTCGAAGATTTCTCAGGGGTGCACCCGGTCTTCTATAGATATCCAACTTGGGACTTAACCAAAGTATTGGATGCCCCTACCAGGACTCCATTTGAACACTTGAGATCCACCTTCCAGCGCTACCTTTATCTCAAGGTAGTGTTCCTGGTGGCCATAACATCAGCCAGGCAAACTTGCAGCCCTGTCAGTGAGGCACGACCTCTGTGTATTCCATTCAGACAAGGTGGTGCTATGGCTGGACCTGCCTTTGTCCCGAAGGTGAATACAAGGTTTCATAGGTCTCAGCAGCTGTTGCTACGATGATCAGAGGCCTTCTTCGTTTTCTTCTAACCAGCCACAGTAGGAAACAGGGCTACCTCATCTTCCCTGAGTGGTTGAATCAGGGCCTGCATTGCAAAATCATACAAAGTCCAGTTGTTACCACCACCAAGGCGCATCACAGCTCATTCCACTAGGAGTGCAGCCATGACCGCAACCTGGGTAACACAGGCCTCAATAGAGGTCTGCCAGGCCGCCACTTGGACCTCTCTGTCCCCATTTATCCGCCATTACAAATTAGACAAATATGCATCAGCGGAGGCCACCTTTGGCAGAAGGGTCCTTCAACACATACGCACAGATTAGGGGCCTACCTGCAAGGACAAGCTAGCTTTGGTATGTCCCATTCCTGGATATCTCCACCACTTATGGAGAATGGGCATTGGTCTTACCTGAGACACCCATTCTCTCCAGCCCCACCTTGATTGGTGTCCGGCCCTAGACTAGTGACGAGAGGCATGGTCAATTAACATGTCTGTCTACATTGTTGACTTTATCAAAAGCTGAGAGGAGCTACCAGAGGAGGCGTATTATCACAGATTGTAGACTCAGTCCGATTGGATGCTGGATGGAGTTAAACCATTCCTGGATGCTATTTCCATCGCCAAGAGAACAGGCATCTTAGGTAACACCAATGCCCATTCTCCAAAAGCTCAGAGCAGTTGATTATATGGTAAAAAATATGTCCTTGTCTGTTTTGATGTTTAAGAACCAAAGTATTTTAGAAATTGTGTTTTGTGTGATAAAATAACTAGGCACACATGGATAAAATAGACTGTTCCTTCCCACTCCCTCCAACCTCTTGCAGCTGCTTTTGATTTAAATCAATAACTGGCTTCACACATTGTTCTGGTCCATAATGTTGTTTGGTTGCTTTAGATTTAGTGGTGATATGTGAACACAGCTGTTGTTTGTAAGACATGATTTATGGTTCAGCATTATGGCCAGGCTACTAAAATTTGTTTAGGAAGCCATGGTTAATCTGATAGACTAACCTATCTATGTTAATCTAACACTGCCAAGAAATGAGGAGAAACCAACTAGATATCTCATATAGTTTCAGTATCAGGATTTATAAATACAGGTAGAAAAGGACCTGTATGCCGACTGTTTGTGAATGCCAGAGCTTTTCAGTATATCACCCTTGATCTAAAATCTCCTGGCTGCTATAATTTTCAACTAAAGATAATGATATGGGAAATCTGAAAAAAGAATCTGCTAAATGGAAGCTAAAATGCTGAAATAATTTGGGGGTAGTTTATGTTCTGTATTTTTTAAAGACCCTCAGTGTGGTTTATTTTTAAAGCAGTCAAATACAATAATAGAGGAACCTTGCAACAGTATAACCACTGTAAATGGATTAGCATTAAAACAAAGTCAGATGAGGCTGGATGGAACTGAAGGCTCTCAATTAAATAAATAAAATTCTTGAGATCAGTGCTCAAATATCTGTGTTTTGTTGCACATATTCAGATGTATCTTATTTTCTGCAACATGGTTGTCCAACTTTTTTGCTTGCGTGGCCCGCATTGAATAAAGAATTGGTGTGTGTGTGTGTGTGTGTGTGTGTGTGTGTGTGTATGATTTTATAATTAATGTATATAAAGACACATACTGTTAAAAGTTTACAATCTTGTAGGGTTGTATTACTAGCTGTCGAGACCCAAACACACCCTTATTAGTGGAAAAATATTGTTTAAATGTGTCTATATTGCTTTTACAGTTGACAGTGATATTCATTATTCATTAACTTTATAAAAGTTAATTGAGAAAATCCTAATTCAATTCAATTTCCATAAAAAATAAGTTATTTTTGTTAATTAGTCTTATAATATATAATAGTGTGGTCTTTTGTCTAACCTTGGATATTAGTAATGAATGAGGACTCAAATGAAACCCAATTATATGAGCTGGAGTAGTATTTTATAACTGCCTTTGATTTTCAAAGCCATATCGCTATGCAGGATGCAAACAAGTCATAATAAGAACCAGTCTGTCATAGAGGAATCAAACTTTCACCATAGTTTCATTTGGGAAATAGTGGCAAACTCTGATTTTAAATTATAAAAACTCTACACTGCACAAAGCTTCTACACTGCTTTTAAGCATTGGTCAATAATGGGCTGACTTTTCTTGGAACTAGTCACTTCTTCCACTAAAATATTTTTTGTGTTACTCTCAATCTCTCAGTTTTCAACATATGAATAATGTGTATGAATAATGAAGATAAAATAAAATCAGGACTTGAGCAAAAAGAGTGCATTGTGTCTATATGTTTTTCATGGAAGGAGGGGAGAAGTTTCAAATCTGGCGGAGTCGGTGGGAACAGTTGCCAAGAAAGCTTAGGTTACTGAGAGAAGCGGGGGTTAATTTTTTAAGCTTGAGTTATACATTTTCCAGGCCATAAAAAACCATAGCATTCATATGGATAGAAAAGAATCTTTTGCTTCCTTTCTTTCTGTGCTGCTTTGGTTTTTAAAACTGAAAGATGCCTTGGGAATGGAACATGCTGTTTTCTGTGCCCTTCCGACACATACGTTCAACTGTGACATGCATATTATGAAGAGTAGGTAAGGTCAAGCAACTGCAAAAAAGGGTTTTTGCATCCTTTTCCCTTTCTGAAATCTGCTACTTCAAGGCCTTTCTACTGCTGACATTTTCTGTTTGCTTTACAGTCTTCATGTTAATATATCAAATCCGGTCATAAGACAGCACAGAAAGACAAATAACATTTGTGTAGCTAATGCTCCTTTCTTAAGAATGAAGTTACATTTCAAAAGACTTTCATTTTTTAAGTGAGAAAAAGAGCTGTGCAACATACTTTTATTCATTCAAGAAAAGTCTGATTATTATGTGTGTTTTAATATACATGTGCAGAGTAGTAAATGTTAATTTTCTCTAGCATGGTGTGATATAGTTTGATTTGGCTTAAATATTTTGCTCCTAGGGTATCTTCCCTACAAATAGACCACATAATTTTTAAAGTATTTTTTGATAACCGGCTTATAAAAGGTAGGAACGGTGTATAAAACCCAGTTAAAATTAATTAAAAATAGTTTTTGAAATCCCATTTCCTTGATCCAACAATACTGTATTGTTCTACTTATGCTCTACTTCCCTCTATTTATGATGATGATGAGAACTTCTAAATTCTGTTCAATAAAGGTACGTTTTGTATATCATGTCAAACCTTAGTAAGATTTCTGTTGTTTTATCATCTTCCTTCATTAGGGAGAGTTTATGTAGTGAGGCTAGCACTTCTGGACTTCTGTGTCATCTATTTGTGTGACACAAATATATTGTGGCAAGCTGCAAGCTAACTTTGCTTTCAGATTATCAAAGGCTAAATTAATTTTGAGAATGGAGAAGGTAACATGATTGGTGAAAAGACACAATTCCTTCCTATCATTAAAAAGTATCAGGCTTTTTTAAACATGTAGTTGAAAACAAATTATATTATAATTGTTGGGATCAAAATCAAAGTAAAACTGTTCAGGATTAACATGCAATAATCTTTGCTCTAAAACTGAATAACACATAATAATTACCAACAACTACCTTGCATTATTCATAATTGCCTTTTCTTACTTCAAATTGCACAAGTATGTATGCTTTTGAAATCACTCATTCAGAAATCTTCCATGACAGCAGGCCCTTTTCATCAAATTCAAGTAAGAAATCCTTACTGAGAAATATGAAATGCTTAGTTTCTTCTAATCATTGCAGTAGAAATACACTTGGTGAATTTGAAAAGAAAATTGGGGTGCTGTTTTTGTTTAGCTTGTTAACTTACCTGATTCAGAAGGCAGGTAGATGGATGAATCTGTTGGTCTTGTTTGCTCTCATATTTGATCAGTTTACTGTTGTGTTCTTTCTGCCTTGACATTTATAGCCTTTATTAAAATGAGAATCGGTCACCATATTTATTTATTTATCAATAGAATTGATTTTACCTAGAGGACAGAGCTCAAAAGAATGTTTTTTCCATTCCTTAAGAGAAACCACTTCTCAAAGAAAATAGTGGCATCCCATTTACATCTTCTGTTCAGCCCAGAGGAGGAGATTTGAAAGAAAAGAAGAAGTATCTGAAGACAGAAAATCAGGCTGCCAAAAACAGCAAATCCAAGAATTTGTGAGAAGTTTGTGAGAGCCCCCAAGACAAAGAGTTGACCACTTTATCCTTACAACTGGCCACTGAGATTGGAGAATTATCTGTCCAGTAGCAAGAAGAAGGCTTTCCAATATTCAGTTGATGCATATTTTTGTATTCAGTAAATTGTCCCAAAGAGTGGAAAAAGCAACAGAATTGTGTAGCAGGCAGTGTACAAAAAGAGGGGAAATGTACTGAACTCAGTATTGAAAACAATAACTAATAAGCCACACTTTTGGATGACATCCACCCAGTAACAGAAGGGTACACTGGGAATTTCTTGCTTCCTTGAGTGACCAAGGAACTGGCACCTAACATTTTTTTCCGATATCCCATCAATACTTAAAGATGGCAGCAGAAAAAATCAATGATAAATGCAAAAAATATTTGGATTTATTAAAGAAATGTATATATTTATATAACTACCCTGTTTCCCTGAAAATAAAACCTTCTGGAATAATAAGCCTAATCAGGCTTTTGAGCGCATGCGCTAAAATCAGCCCTCCCCTGAAAATAAGCCCTCCCCAAAAATATTGCAACACAGGAGCAGCCATAAGGTTACCACACTAGCCGTCTCCTACACCTCAAAATAATAAGACCACCTCAAAAATAAGGCCAAGCACTTATTTCGGGGGTTAAAAGAAAATAAGACCCTGGCTTTATTTCCGTAAAACACGGTACATTTTGGAAAAGAAGAAAGAAAGCCAATGCAGGAAACCATAAGATAATGGCAAAAAGTGTGAGAAGTCATAGGCAGATGGGAAAGGGATAGAAACATTAAAAAGCCCCTAAATCAGTTTAGAGCAGTGGTAGTCAACCTGGTCCCTACCGCCCACTAGTGGGCGTTCCAGCTTTCATGATGGGCGGTAGGGGTTTACTGTAACTCTGCTTTATACATTTTATAAAGTAAAGTTACTTCCCTATTTTATAAATCACCATTACTGTGGAACCGGTGGACGGTTAGAAAATTTTACTACTAACAGATATAAAAGTGGGTGGTAGGTATAAAAAGGTTGACTACCCCTGGTTTAGAGAAAAACAGAATCTAACCACTCCCCTTTCCATGAGCAAAAATATGATGCCCTTCTTTGAACAATGTTTATTCAAAAGGGATAAACTCTGTATTCTAAGAAGTAATTGATAAGACTTCCATTTCAAGGAACACTTACAGTCCTCCTTATTTCCATGTATTACTGTAGATCATAGCAGATCAACCCACCTGGCTTGTGTGGTTAATGGAGGGAGTATGGTTGAGTTTCAAAGCATCCAGTCAACCATCTGTTGTGAAAGTGTATCATATTTTGGAGTTCACGGAAATCTTGGCAAGAGCAAATAAAAATAAGTGAAGGATTGAAAAAGCTACTAAGGGACCTGGCCCAATTCATTCATCGGAGTCTATGAGCATGACAGACTCAAAAGTCTTTGAGAAAGACTTTTTCTGAAATTCTTAGAATCCATATCTAGAAACAGTCCTGAGGTAGGGCCTGACTAAGAACAAGTCAGTTTCCTCAGCAACACGTATTTAACAGTTCATCTGTTAAATGTGTTTAGCTGATACACAAACCTATTGCTTAATATTTTGTAACATTCACAGCAGCCGTGGATTTCACATTTTGTTACCACTGGTTCGCCCCGCACGCGCCTGCCTCAAAAACATGCCTAAATAAGACAGCATAGAGCCCACCCACAATTTCCACTACCGGTTCAAGTGAACCAGTCCAAACCAGCTGAATACCACCTGTGATTCACAGGCATTAAACTCCTATTTATGAATATAAGCTCAACTGGATGAAATGTGCTCTTTGCTATGAATTCCTGAGCACAACATTCCCTATAGAAATAAAAGCCTAGCAATATAAGGGTCTGTTGAAGAAATTGAGTCAACCCTCCCGTTCATATTAAACATTGTAGTTGGTTTAGGATTATTCAATAAGAAAGTTTTGTGCATTGCGCCAGATGTGTGGCTAAAAAACTACTATTAGGGAACAGCACCTATAAGTGAATTCTATCTGAATATACTTTTGGCTCTAAGAACTAGCAAAAGATTCTGTGATGGAGAACTGTAGTCTAGTGGTTGCTTCAGTGGGGGAAACTATTTTTAAGGAAGTCTTTGATGTGGAGTTAGCTGGAGACTTTTAGTCTACCGTACCTGAGTACCGCCTAAGATTGTCAGCTGACTTCCCAAAAGTATTGGGACTCAGGCCCTGATCTAGACTCAGTTTCATTTAGGAATCCCAAGATTTGTCAAAACTCCCTTGCTTTTGCTTCCTTTTAAAGCCTGCCATTTGGCTTTTTTATGGGCAGCTCCTGAACAAGCCACTTGCCACAGATATATGTGCAGTGGCAAAGTTGCACACTTTGAGGGTAGTGATTTTGCAACATCACTGGAAACTATTAATCTTATTCCCACATTGCTCTGACATAGAAGACTTTACATACAGTTAAAAAAAATTTAGAGTTGCTCTCAAAAGTTTTTCTTTTCCCTGAAGCTGAATTTCACTTTCTGTTATGCTCAGGGCAATGTAATACAAAAAAAGAGAGAATTTTTATGGATTATTGTGATTGTCAGAAGTCCTTCTTCTTTTCCTTTAAAGTGGATTGCTCCTCACTTCTCACATTGGTTGTGGCTCTTTATGTAGCTTTGCTTCAGATACTCTGGTTGTTGTATTTTTTTTTTTAAAAAATGTATCAATGAATATATTACTTTATTGATTTTAAAAAAGTATTTTTGTAGTGCAAACTTATCTATGTTGAACCAAATCAAAATCTAGGACTTATTCACTTGTAAATATATTTAGGATTACATAACATTTGTTTTAAAATTCAAAGCACTTTTAGAATTAGGAAAGATGCTTTCATTTTAGGATTTGGTATAAGAATCTTTAAAAAGACTGAAAAGAGAAGCTTTTGTCAGCATATTGCATTGTAAGGACAAAATGATATGTAAACATATGTTTAAATCTTCATTTGCCATGGTGTTTGATAAAATAAAATTGGACCAAAATTTAAACATTTTTTATTTGCTTTTTTTCTGTAGTCCTCTTATTCTATTGTCCTCTTTTCAGTAACATTTAAATTAGTTCTAGAATTTATTTAAATAGATCTAGACTTATAGATATAACTTTCTGGGTGAAAGTTAGGGTAGACAGTGCGGCAGCTAAATAGAATATTTTTTTCTATTTTCACTGACACGTTCTGCTGTTCATGCTTCGTTTTGCAGCCATTATATTCCCAGGCAACATATCTTATGAGACAAATATAACTCCATTAGTCAGCTTGCGTGGGTTGCTGATAGAATGTAGTCAGTAATTTCTCCTGGTGAATTTAGAAAAAATCTTTTGCATCTGGTTAAGCTGCCATTAGGAAACGGCAACTTGGGCAGTTTTTCAATAAGTACATTTTTCTATTTTGTTTCCCAAACCAAAAGTCATAATACAATTGTAGCAAGAGCATTTTGAGGACAAATACTCCTGAGATAAAATCCCCATTAAACAAAAACTTTCAGAGGTGTGAGTTGTAGGGGCTGAAATTATGGTAGTTTCACCAGTAATTAGAATGTGGTTTTTAATTGATAAAATCAGGCTGCTTGCTGAAATACATATCCACAATACTTTGAAATTGTACTGATGTGTATGAATACTTTTTATCAGAACATAAAGGAGATTGACATGAGAGCCAGTTTGATTTAGCGGTTAAGGCACCAGGCTAGCCTCTTGAGTGACTTTGGGTCAATGATTGTTTCTCTGCCCAACCTACCTTACAGGATTGTTGTTATGGGGAAAATAGGAGAAGGAAGAAGTAACAAGTAGTCCTCCACTTACAACCACAATTGAGCCTCAAATTACTGTTGCGAAGTGAGAATTTGTTAAGTGAGTTTTGCCCCATTTTATGACACTTCTTGCCATCACTGCAGTTGTTAAGTTAGCCACATGGTTGTTAAGTGAATATGGTTTCCCAATTGACTTTACTTTTCAGAAGATTGCAGAAAGTAATCACATGACCCTGAGACTTAGCAACTGTCATAAATATGAAGCAATTGCCAAGTATTTGAATTGACCATGGGAATGCTGCAAAGATTGTAACTGAAAAACTGTCATAAGTTTCAGTGCTGTTGTAATTTTGAATGGTCACTAAATGAGCTGTTGTAAGTCGAGGACTACCTGTGTTAGGTATGTTGGCCCTCTTGACTTAGTTATGAAAATAATAAAAGGTGGGACAATAACAAAGATAACTTGGATAATGTACTATATTTGCACTTACAGATAAGTGCCAGAAAAGCTAGAGAAGTTTTGTTCCACATACCGTATTTTTCAGAGTAGAAGACGCACCGGAGTGTAAGACGCACCAAGATTTTGAAGAGGCAATTTTTTTAAAAAAGTAGGAAGGTAGATAGAGGGATAGAGAAGGAGAGAGAGAGAAATACAGTAGATAGGTAGAGAGAGAGAGTGTAGGTAGGTAGGTAGGTAGGTAGAGGGATAGAGAGAGAGTGTGTGTAGGTAGGTAGGTAGGTAGGTAGAGGGATAGAGAGAGAGAAATGCAGTAGGTAGGGAGAGAGAGGGTAGGTAGGTAGATAGAGGGAGGGAGAAATACAGTAGGGAGGGAGGGAGAGTTGGTAGGTAGGTAGATAGATAGAGGGAGGGAGGGAGAGAGAAAGAGAGAGGGAGAGAGAGAGAAATACAGTAGGTAGGTAGAGAGAGTGAGTAGGTAGGTAGGTAGATGTTTCCAGGTGTATTTATCCATGTGCTGGAGAAGGAAATCAATCTCCTAACTAAAGAGTGGTATTTTTGGTATTTTGGTATTTATTATACATTTATAGGCCGCCCTTTTCCCTGAGGGGACTCAGGGCGGCTTACAGTAAAAGGGGAAAGGGAGTGTAGGACAAATACAAAAAGTGCCTACCTTTCCAAAAGGAGGGGGAAAACTCCGAAAACGGGCCTGGTTTTTTTTTTCAAATAAAAGGCATGAATCGCCGGGGGGGGGGCTCCTGGAGGGGTGGAGAGCCAAAAATGAGCAAAAAACGGCACTTTTTTTTCAAAAACGGGGCTGATTTTTGTCAAAAAAATTGCATGCATAGTCTTATGGAGACTTATAGAGTGCTGTTGGGGGTTGGGGGGGCAAAAATGGCCTGTTTTATGCTCATTTCTGCCCTCCCCAGCCCCCAGGAGCTCCCTGAAAGCCTTTGTAAGGGTATGCAAGGCCATTTTTGTTAAGGGGCAAAAGAATGCTGTATTCGATGTATAAGACACACCCAGATTTTCAGCCTCTGTTTTGAGGGGAAAAGGTGCCTCTTATACTCTGAAAAACATATGTATCTTCATATGACTAGTTATTCCTTTGTTAGATACAGGAGAAATGAACAGTATTTTATACTAAACAAATAAGAAACAATACGGTAATAGAAAAAAAGCAATTTTGTGTCTAGTACAAATTAAACTGGCAGAAGCAAAATGAACTCTTCTCATGTTCAAAGCAAAAGCCTAACATTTCAATAATATAGAAAAATTCTATAAATGTTATGTAACAATATGTTTCATCCCATTACTTTTTATATGAGTAGTTTTCTTAGCTTGTGAGAAAAGAAGGTTTATCAAAATTATCAATATTAAGAAAGCACATGAAGGCAGTGATGACTTCCAAATCTTTTCCTACCAGTTCTATGAGAGCGTGCTTCACGCGCTCAGCACTAAAAGACCACCCACAATGTCAGCGCTGCTGAGCTGAACTGTTTTTTAGTTCAGCTGAGGCGCAGTAATCAGCTCTGCCACGTGACTCAGCTGGGCCAAAAACAAAGGAATATAGGACAGGGAACTGCAGGGGCATGAGAACGAAGCCAGTCAGCAGTGATATTTGCCGGTTCTCTGAACTACTCAAAATTTTTGCTGCTGGTACGCCAGAACCGGTCTGAACCGGCTGAATACCACCTCTGCATGAAGGGTATTGCTGAAATACTTCTATCAAAGAATAGGCCTTTTGGTCATGGTTTTCAGATAGTGTCAGAGAAAGAAAGGAAAGAAATAACATTTGACTGACAATTGTTTTATACATATATGTAAATACTACATTTGGTCCAAGAACATCGCTTATCTCTAATATTGCATGTGATGCATTTGGGGAATCAACCAAATTGTTGGACTGTGACCTTATAAATTTATGCTGTAGACCTATGATTTAGGCTATAAGTAGTATAGAGAGACATCTTTTCCTACAATGTGCTGTTCTGCCTTCCTTATGCGTTTCCTGTTGTCCAAGGATCAAAGGCTAAGTTCCTTATGATTAATTTCACCTTTACTCACTGTTTTAGCAATTCTACTTAGAGATTTCAAAGTTTAAAGGTATAGTTAGACATTTTCACTCTTCTCAGAACTTCAATTTTTCAATTTTTGTTTTCCCAAATTAGAATGAATTCTTGCCATCTGACAAATAAACTTGTGAACATGAGAAACCATTGAAATAGCTCATTTTAGCTAATTGTTACTACAGCATATCTGTAACATTTTAGTTTTAATCAAGCAGGCAGTCTTTATTAGGTCAAAGATATGTGGGCATTAAAATGCAATTGTGGGGACATAGTACCACGTTTCCCTGAAAATAAGACAGAAGCCGCCAGCAGAATTTCTCTAAGTGGCCTTTCCACGGAGGGTCTGGCTCCAGATTTTTCCACTGGTATAAGTGACCACCATTGGATGACTCCCATAGAAGGGCATCTTTAGCTGTTCCACGCCCAATGGGAGCACATCACATTGGACCAGTGGGTCCTTTGACTGGACCCGGCATTTATTCCCAAGATCAACTCCTGGTTTCACTGAGCCCAGGAAGTTGTTCTTCTGATTTCTCTCTGCATCCCAAACATCCAAGGGAAAAGAAATGGTACATGCTTGACGTTTGTTGCACGCTATGTAGGTACATCAAGCACACGGCAGATTTCAGACATTCTAAGTTGTTTTTCGTGTCCTTTCAACCTGCATCCCAAGGTCGCAAAGTCTCTTCATCTACCATTGGACGTTGGCTGCATGCATGCATTGCCCTCGCTTATGTCCTACAATCCAGACCGGTGCCATGCCATGTTACCGCACATTCTACACTGAGTGCCGCTACCACCATGCCCTGCGCAACCCAGGCACCAATAGAGGAGATCTGCAGGGCAGCTACTTCGACTTCCTTATCTCCCTTCGTTCAGAACTATAAATTGGACAAATTTGCTTCTGCAGAGGGGGCATTTGGGAGGCGAGTCCTACATAGTATTCATACCAGAGGAGAGACCCTGGACTCTTCAGCTTCCTGTCCTAGTGACATTTAACGTGGGTATATCCCATGCTAGGATTCTCCAAGCAGCGTACAGGAATTGGCTTACCTGAAGGGTTGTTTTCTGTACGCTGCAAGGAGAGTCCACCCCCACCCCCCGGGTCTTTCTCCGCTGTCGATTCGTATTTTGGATGATTTTATGGACTTATTTAGACTACCTTTCAACGGGCACACATCCACGCCTTCATTGAAAAATCTGGCAGTCAAGGCAACACCAGAGACGTGGCTACAATTTCAATTCAGTCCTAGGCAGATTGGCTGAGTTTAACGCATTCTTGGACTCTCCTCGCAGCGTATAGAAAAGGGTAAATTTAAAAGTATAGTATTTAAATCAGAACAAGAGATTATTTCACTTTACAATAGTCACACTTCACCTCAAGTAGTGGGTCCATCATCAGAACTTGATTTAGACTAATTGAAACAGGGTTGGAGAAAGACAACAAGGGTGATTTGGAGATTAAAAATTAAATCCTGCAAAAAAATAGATAGATGCATCTATCACCCTGATAGCAAACCTATGGCATGCGTGCCACAGGTGGCACGCAGAGCCCTCTCTGCAGGCATGCAAGTTGTGGCCCCAGTTCAGCACTAACCATGCATGCAAGTGCACCTCCAACCAGCCAGGTGGTTTTCAGGTCTCTGCCATGCATATGTGGGGGGTGTCATGTGCGCTTGTGCGTATGTGCAGGGGGCTTGTGTGGGGTTGCGCACAAAAGTGGAGGGCAGGGGAAATGCATGGGAAGCACTGGGGTCATGCACACGTGGGGTGGGCACACATGCAAGAGAGGGCAGGCCATGCGGGGGATTATACGTGCATTGCATTATGGGTGCGTGTGGGCGTGCTTTCGGCACACGGAGAAAAAAAAGTTAGCTATCATTGTTCTATTATATACATTGTGGCTGCACCTTGACACAAGAGACAACTTCTAATTGAATTCATCCATTCTTCAGATAGACTTTCTCCTTTCTTTACAAAGGTATGTGATAAAATCATGCCAATTAAGGTTAAAAGTGCACCTGAATTTCTTTTGGTACCATCAGTGAAAAAAATGGTGTATCATGCACCAGTCTATTTGATGGATCAGGATAAAAATGCATGCAGTACTTTGTTGAAAATTATAGTTGACTGAATCTATAATGATAAGCCAAGAAGTGACATTTTTAGTTTGATAATATACATTTTGGTTAGCTTAGCATTTTCCCCCAACTAAGTTGTTTCTTAAAGCATCACAGTAATGATAAAAAAAAAATATTCAACACTTTTTAAAGTATCCGTCAGACAAATATATGGGTGGGGAAATGGTTGAGTCCTTTCCCTTTAATACACACACACACACACACACACACACACACAAAGTTATACATAGCCTACTCCCAAGAACAGCAGGTCACACACACACACACACACACACAAAAAGTTATACATAGCCTACTCCCAAGAACAGCAGGTCATGATAACCAAATAAGCTGTTTGAATGCATGGTAGAGTTTCAAATAGTACTTGAATTCATTCATAAATGATTTTCAGATAACAAAAGTTCAGTGTTATATTTTTGGTTAGAAATGCTGGGTACAGCAGGAATTATATGAAAGTGGAGTATATACGTTGTTGGGTGGAGATATATATTCCACTTATATATACACCACCTAATCCTTTACATCTTTCATAGTACTCTTGTTCCAAGCAATTGAAGAACTTGAAGGCCTTGTTACCAGCTCATTCACTTGCAGGAACAATAGTGTTTAGCATGCCACACCTGCTCTGAAAAAGTCCTTTAGCTTTGTTATGCCTGTGTTCCTCTTGCGGCACACAGCACTCTTTAGTGCTTTTGAAATATATTATATTATAGGCATTAAACTTCAAGTTAGTGACAAAGCCACATTGAATTGAGAGTTGAAGGTGTTGGGAAAGTCATTTGTTATGTAAACCCTAACCCTTCCAACTCTGTTATTCTGTCTTCTGTTGGCTTCAGAGAGCCTGGACCATTTGTAGCAACACAATAACATTACAACAGGGAGAGGGGCAAAGTTTTCCCTCATTTGTTTTGCTGTACAAATAAGGTTTGATAAATTTATTTCTCCAAAATATCAAAGAAAACATTACAATGTTGGAACTGCAATTTGGGTGCCAAATTTTACTGGTATCAATAAAAAATATTTATAAATTCTTTATTGCATAAGGGAAATAGATACTTACTTGCTTGCATGGCAAAATATCAATACA